>NC_061846.1:3021163-3023663 GCF_019202785.1 Penaeus chinensis
ATCGTGGCACCTGGCATCGTCAACAGCATTGGAACGAGCGTTGCAGATTTAACACGTTGAGAGAAACAGAAACAGAGAGGGGGAAGCTGTAGAGCTCCATGAGAAATAAATAAATAAAAGAAAACGATCAGGAACTACAAAGAAAACGGGCCACCTGGAAAGAGGAAACAACGGCACTGTTAGTTTGGAAAAGTTCATTGGTGAAGCATTAGCAAACGTGCGTAAATTTGAAAGCAAAAAGAAGTGATTCGCAAATAGAGAGGCAGGCAAAAATAGTAAAAATAAAAATAATGATGATAATAGTAATTATAATAATGATGTTGATAATGATAATAATAATAACACTGATAAACAAATAAACAAATAAGTAGATAATATATTTTCAACCATCCCCAAGCTTTACGTACTTTATTGCCCGAAGAGCTCGTGATATTTCTCGATAGCAAGGTGCACAGTGTCGGCAACCTGGGTAATATCCACCGAAGCCAGCGCCCTCCCTAGTTCCTCCTTGGCGGTGCTGTTAGGAGATAAAAGAAGGTTACTTTGTGTGAAAAAAAATATATAGAAACGGTCATGTGTAATTAAGAAATGTAATGTTCAAAAAATAGGATTAAAGGGAATCAACAAAGTTTGTAGGAGACCATTTCCTAATCATGTTTTGTTTAATTGTGTCATCGCTTCATATTTATTTTCTTATGATTTTGTAATACTATTTAGTAAATTTATTAACAGTAGAATACTGCACTGTCTTTATTCTTAAGTGACCGAATATAATGTAACAGCAATACTAATAATATTCTGAAGAAAAAAAAACTATTTTTGTCCCTTTCACCTTTAAAAGAATAATGAATAAAGATTTAAATAAAAACACATATAGGCCTACACAATACCCAACAATGCCCTCACCTGAAGTCCCTGAGGAGAGGAATGTGGATGAGTCCGAGGAACGACAGGACAGTCACGACCACGACGATGCTTAGGGCAATGGGCACGACCTCCACCAGGATCTCGAAGCCCTTGTCCAGCCAGTTGGTCGTCAAGGAGGGTTCCTCGTACACGCCGATGTTCCAGGCTGGGAGAAGGAGAGGAGTGTCGTTAGGGAGAGAAGGGACGGTTGGGGGTTTTGACAATTAGGAGCAGAAGGATTGTTAGAAACGTGGTATGTGTGGGTGAGTGCTATTATGGTTACGGATAGAATTAATTGGCTTATAAAGAATATATATACAATATTATAAAAACTGAGTTATTTAACACATAATTCAATGGTTCAATTATATTGCTCATATTGTAACGAATAAATTATATAACATTATATAAAGACCGAATTACATCGTTTACTTCCTAAATACGAGAAAGTCAAGCTCTTGTGAAAAATAAATATAGAAACTCAAATTTGTAATGCTGAATACAGGATTTGTTTTACGAATCCCAGGCTTTGATAAGAAAATGATACACACACGTGTGTATGTGTAATACAGTCACATCAAAATTAATATCTGCCAAACCACAATACGAAAAAAAAAGATTTAACATACATTTCACTTTTTAGCTTGCCGAGGTCATCGATTCTTAGCTCCTGGATAATGCTTTCACTTCTTTTTAATCTCGTTAACGACAATATTGACTGGATATTCATTTTATCTTACTGACTACGCTACCATTTACTTTTTTTTTTTAGTAATCTGCCATATACTCATTACCACTTTTGATAATTCTTAATCAAACTCTCAAATACCTTCACTTTTTAGGGGTCTAAACTATATGATCAAACACCTCTCTCCACATTTCAGGATCTCAATTACACAATCAAATACCTTTTTCAATGCACATAAAACCTCTTAATAAACTCACCAGGGTCATAGCTGGGTTGGTAATGCTGGAACCCATACTGCGGTGGCTGGACATCGAACTGCACGGGGGGTTCGAAGTGAGGCTGAGGGGGTGGGGCGTCGTAAATCTGAGCTGGAAGTGGAGCGTGACCTTGCTGGTGACCTCCTCCTCCTCCTCCTCCATTGCCTTGGCCGTGACCTGATACGTCCCTCTTGGTAGCAGCCAAGGTCAAGGAGGAGACCGCGAGAAGGATCAGGAACGTCTTCATTGTGTGGTGTACCGGCTGGTTCTGTGTCTCAAGAAGGATCATGGTTGAGTTTATATGGCCTGGAGTGACCTCACTTGACCCCGGGGTTGGGAGCTAAATTTGGGCTGGAGGTCAATCCGGGTAAAAAGAGAAGAACGGCAGACAGGTAATTAAAGGTCAGATCATTATGGCGGCAAATTTGGGTCAAAGGGATAAAGGAATTAATACTGTCTCAGGGGTTGGTTTACTATATTGAGAAGAGAAGGAGAAATAAAGTTCGGACAATTGACCATTTTTCTCAGTTTTTCCAGACCTCTTACGTTCCTTCATCTATTTCAATGCACGTATCTATTCATATATTTATTTCCATTCACCTATTCATCCATTCACTTTAATCCAAACACGCATCCATCAATTTATATA
>NC_061846.1:3033663-3036163 GCF_019202785.1 Penaeus chinensis
TAAACAGGTCTTCAGAAGGAAAAAAAAAATATTTTTTCTCATTTATTAGAAAAAAAGCCTTATATATAATGGAATGATGTGTATGGAGACAATAAATACATAATAAATAACACTTAGCATTAAAAATCACAAAACTTACAGAGACACACGCACATAAACATACATACATAAAATCACACAAAAAACACAAAAAGCATCCTCACTCACAAATACATACACAGACACACAAAATAGTATTGATAAAAGTTACAGAGAGAGAAGAGAAAAAGATGAGGAGAGAATGAGAAAAGAGAACAAAAAAAATATATACGTTTTCTCTCCTCAGCTTCCAATTTTCCCGCCAGTTTTTCTCTATTTTTCCCGCCAGTTTTCTATCCGATTTCCCGCCCTTTTTGTCCGAATCCCCGCCGTTTCTTCTTCCTCCTAGAACGAATCGAGACTCGTCCAGCGACTGACGGTGTTCAACGCCTTCTCCAGGAAAGACATGGAGGAGGCCTGGGCGTGAGGATCCTCGTGCCCGGGATAATATCGGCGCCGACGGAGGGGAGCGAAATTGAGGAAGTTGAGGAGGTAGCCAACCACCCAGAACATTCCGAACATTAACACGAGTCCGGTGGCGACGCTCAGCTGGAAAAAAAAGGGGGGGGGGGGGGGTTAGAGAGCGCTGAATTCAATTATCTAAAATTATCATTTTTAATCATCTATTCACTTATTTGTTTTAATCTTGGAAGTGCTAAATATTTCAATGGTTTACAGTTGAGAATTTAGGAACTAAAAGGTAGAAAATGGAGGAAGGAAGAGAGAGAAGAGGGAGAGAGAGAGATGAAAGAGAAACAGAGAGAGAGAGAGATAGAGGGGGAAGGAAGGGCAGACAGACAACGTAAAAGAGAGATGGAGAAAGGGGGGAGACAGACAGACAATGTGTGAGAGAGAGAGAGAGAGAGAGAGAGAGAGAGAGAGAGAGAGAGAGAGAGAGAGAGAGAGAGAGAGAGAGAGAGAATCTTACTTTATCGTCCCATTTAATTTCGACATACAATATACAAAACTAAACAAAACCCAAAACAACAACCTTCCAAAACAATAAAAAATAAACAAGCGTATTACAAACTTACTTGTGTATCAGTCAATAATCCAGTAGTCTCTTTATCCGTAGCGGTAACTGCAGTGGAATCCATCTTTTTTTTCTCTTTTCAAGTGATTTGCGTTTAAGCTCGTATCTCTCGTCTCGTCTCTCGCCCTGTCCGTGCTCGACCGCGCTCGAAGCCTGTCTGAGGGAGAGGTCGGTGGGATGCTAGCAAGAAATAAATGTTTATAAAGGTTGATGCGTTTTCATGTGACCTGACTTGACCTCGGAGGGGTTAGGGGGGTGGGGAGGTATATGAGGGAGGGGGTGGGGAGGTATATGAGGGAGGGGGTGGGGAGGTATATGAGGGAGGGGGTGGGGAGGTATATGATGGAGGGGGTGGGGAGGTATATGATGGAGGGGGTGGGGAGGTATATGATGGAGGGGGTGGGGAGGTATATGATGGAGGGGGTAGGGAGAGAAGGAGGGGGTAGGGAGGGAAGGAGGGGGTAGGGAGGGAAGGAGGGGGTAGGGAGGGAAGGAGGGGGTAGGGAGGGAAGGACGGGGTAGGGAAGGAAGGAGGGGGTAGGGAAGGAAGGAGGGGGTAGGGAAGGAAGGAAGGGGTAGGGAGGGAAAGAGGGGTAGGGAGGGAAGGAGGGGGTAGGGAAGGAAGGAAGGGGTAGGGAGGGAAAGAGGGGTAGGGAGGGAAGGAGGGGGTAGGGAGGGCACGAAAGAGGGAGGACCAGCAGGGATGAGACACAGAGAGGGAGGGGAGGGAGGGAAGAATAAGAAAAAGGGGAAAGAGGGAAGGAGGGAAGAAATAATTTAAAAAAAGAGGAGAAATAGGGAAGAAAGGACAAGAAAAAAGGAGAGGGAGCAAAATAGAGAACGGAGGGACATAGGAAAAGATAAAAACTAGTACTAAGAAGAAAGGGGGATGGGAGAAGAAGAAAAAACAACAACACGGTAGAATGAAAGCATGAAGCGATGCAGAGGGATACAGGTGTACAATACATTTGACAGGTGACAGTTGCTTACCTGAGCCGCAATTAACCCAATCTACCTGTCACTCGCTCATTAAAAAGTAGGGTGTCAGGTGGTCTTAAAATAGCACAGAAAAGGACATAGGGCATGATTTTCTCAATTTTACTTTTTTTTTATATAAGATTTGTAGTGTTTTTTTTCGTAGAGTTTGAAATATAAGTGAGAGGCAGCGAAGTTATTAGATAAAGGTATACGTTTTTATCATAATGTAAAGTAAGGATTTCATGGTGTTAGTAATATTTTTGGTGACAGAAGTAGTAGTAACACTAGCAGCAGTATTTAGTAGTAATAGTAGTAATAATAGTAGTAGTAACAAAAGCAGCAGTATTTAGTAGTAATAGTAGTAATAATAATAGTAGTAGTAGTTGCAGTAGTAGTAGTAGTAACTGTAGT
>NC_061846.1:3048663-3051163 GCF_019202785.1 Penaeus chinensis
TTATTATCATCATTATTATTGCCATTATTATTATTGTTAATAATATTATTATTATTATTATTAATATTATCATTAATGTTATTATTATTATTATTATTATTATTATTAATATTATCATTAATGTTATTATTATCATTATTATTATTATTATTATTATTGTTGTTGTTGTTGTTGTTATCATTGCTATTGTTACTATTATCGTTATTATAATAATAATAATAATAATAATAATTATTATTATTATTATTATTACTATCATTGCTATTATTATATTTAATTATTATTGATATCGTCATGATTATTATTATCATCACTCATACTATTATCACAATTATTACTATCAGTATCATCATTCTTATCATCATTATTATCATTATCATTATTATAAAACTTACTGTTAACATTATCATCATTATTATTATCAACGTTATCCTTATCATGATTATCCTTAACATCACCATTATCATCTCAATCATTATCCTCATTTTCGTTATCATTACTATCCCTATTATTATAATATTTTTTTCTTTCTCCTTAGCCTCTCAGCCTCCCCCCCCCCACCCCCTAACCAAGGATGCGGGGCTTCAATCTCCTGTTTATCGTCGGGATCCTTCTCCTCCTCGTCATCATCCTAGCCTGGGGGGAGGAGATTCAGGAAGAAGGAGGAGGAAGGGTGAAGGAGAAGGAGGAGAGGGAAGAGGGGGAGGAGGAGAGAGAGGAGGAGGTGGAGGAGGAGAGGGAGGAGGCGAGACAACAGGTGAGTTTTTTTTTTCGTGATTGGTTTGCAGGTGTAAAGTGGAGCTTGTTGCTTGTTTATGTGTGAATGGGGAGGTAAATAGATTTATTATTTCTTGTGTTTGTATATGTGAGTGTGTGTAATATATATATATATATGTGTATATATATATATATATATATATGTGTGTGTGTGTGTGTGTGTGTGTGTGTGTGTGTGTTTGTGTGTGTGTGTAATGTATATATGTATATATATATATATATATATATATATATGTATATATGTATGTATGTGTGTGTGTGTGTGTGTGTGTGTGTGTGTGTGTGTGTGTGTGCATGTGTGTGTGCATGTGTGTGTGTGTGTGTGTGTGTGTGTGTGTGTGTGTGTGTGTGTGTGTGTGTGTGTGTGTGTGTGTGTGTGTGTGTGTATGTGTGTGAACAACCCTGACAATTATAATGATAAAAAAATACATATATATTTAAACACAACTTTCCCTATCCAAATATTGTCCCTTTTCCCTCCAGCCATTTCTTGAAGACGAAACCACGCCAGGCCCGGAATCCTCCGTTTTCTTTCTCACCCCCGGCGAGTTCAGGGGGAGACCTCTTTATGTTAGTCTAAATAACGTCGATTGGGTGAGTTACCTTCATCATACGTATTTTTTAGGAATTAAAAAATATATATATATATATAAAGGGTTGATTTTTGTGCAGTTGGATATATACATACATATACATATATATATATATATATATATATATATATCTGTTGGTTTATCTACTTGTTATCTGTCTATGTGTGTTTCATTTGTAGAGATTTATTATAAATAAGATAGGGACGAGAATTACAATTATCAATTATATATCATCATCATTATCATCATTATTGCTACCATTATCATTATCATTATCATCATAATTATCATCAGTACCATTATTATTATCATCATCATCACCATCATCATCATCACCACCACACCCACTTCCTCCTCCTCATTATCGTCTTCACTATCACCATATTTCACCTTCTCATCATCACCACCATCATTATCATCATAACCATCTTCACTTTCACCATCCTGCTTCTCATTATCATGTAATCGTCATTATTATCACCATCATAATTATCATCATCACCATCTTCCTTCTCATTATAATCACCGTTTTCTTCCTCCTCATTTCATCGTCACTATTATCATGCTCCTCTTTATCATCATCATTATTTTCCTGCTTCTCATTACCATCACCATCATTCTCCTGCTCCTCTTTATCATCATCACCATCACTGATCAACATCCTTCTCACCACCACCATCCCCACCACTGCCTAAAACACATTCGCACGAACTTCCGCATGTTTATATCAATTAATTTCCATCCAAATATTCCCTCAGGAGTCGGCATCCTCAAACATCCTACGCAGGAGCGGCTTCTTCCCTTCGCCAGAAAGCACAGGAGAAAGGACCCCCACCCCCCCTTCAGCTCCGAGTCCCTCCGCCTCCTACAATCCTCCACCTCCTGGGCCATCCTATGCATCCTTTTCCCCTTCTGCTGGGAGTCTTTCGCCGACCTCAAGGCCCCGCCAATGGTACGACCGGTATCGGTATTGGGCCAACTACCAGGAGCGGCTGAAGGCGAATGGTACGTCCTCCCGTCCGTCGAGGTACCAGTCCTTCACTCGGTATCCTTCGAAAGTACCCGTTCGAGCTCCTGAGAACATCCTATCTCGACCTTATCCAACCAAAGCGGTTCCTGCACGTTCTAAT
>NC_061846.1:3056163-3061163 GCF_019202785.1 Penaeus chinensis
CCAGACACAAAGTACTAAGATCATTCTATGTACATGCTGTCCGGCCCATTGTGGACTATGCCTCAGTCGCTCTAATTGCTGCAAAGAAAAAGCACACAGAAAAATTAGAAACAGTCCAAAATGAAGCTGCCAGGATCATTCTGGGTGCCCCGAGGTGGACGAAGGTCCTCAACCTCCTGATGGAGGCAAACCTTCTCCCCCTGGACTCACGAATCGATCTAACGGCAACACAATTCCTGTCAAAGGTCATCCAGGCTCCCAGGAACACAAGCCTAAGACAAAAATTAGTCAGATGCCTCGAACAAGACAACGAGCTCGTTGCAAACAACTCCTGGCTGTCTCATACAGCCAGGGTGTTGATACGCCATCAGCTCAAAGAACAGCTTCTTGCTAAGGGCATGGACTCCCCCCACCCCGACTTTGCCGAAGCCCCGCCGTGGGCACTGAGCCTGATAGAGTTCAACATAATGAGCCTGTCAATGAAAAAGAGCCTATACCCCATGCCTAGCCTAAAGGCAGAAGCCCACAGGGTCATTGCAGCCATCACTCCTCCGGGTAGTAGAACATACTACACGGATGGATCGGTCGATCCCTTGAGCCACACTGCAGGCGCCGGCTTTGCAGCTAGGGATGCCACGCGATCCATGAGGGTAACAGACAACGTCTCCTCGCTACAGGCAGAGGCAGTTGCAATCATGGGAGCCCTAGGCCACGCGTCCCTAAGGGATGGACACGTGGTCATACACACAGACTCCAGGGCAGCCACTGACTGTCTTCAGCACAGCTCACCCACAGACAACATCTACCTACTGACCACGATTCTCACAATGGCACAGAGAATTCTTACTCAGGGTAGAAGAATTATCATCAACTGGGTCCTAAGCCACATCGGCATCAGAGGGAACGAGCTTGCTGACAGACTAGCCGTCGCTGGCAGGGGTATGCCCCCAAATCCCATGACGATAAAACCGAGCCGAAAATTACTTATGGAGAAGTGTGCCTTGGTCGGTCGTACCTTCCTACGGCAGCTCCACAGAGAGGAAACGAGAACCTCCCCCTCGGCCAGCTGGTACTCAGACGCCACAGGCTATGAACCACTGGCACTCTCTGAAGTAAGCAACAGAGGTACCGAAGTCATTCTTCACAGAATGCGCCTAGGTTACCACTGTGCATGACAGATTATCCCAACAATCGAACGCGATGAATGGTGCTGCAAGCACTGCGGCGAGCCGAACGCCACACTAGTCCACTACCTAGAAAATTGTGACCATACACAATTCCTGAGACATGGACCGCCCACAACAGCCGCCGTGCTGGTAAAGAGGCTATGCGAAATGCTTACACCATGGCGGCAGGAGCGCTTGCTGGCAATCCCGCCGCCACGGTAAGCACCGAGTGTCAGACAACTCAATGAGATAGCCGTAAAAAGCTGACACAGGCCGGGCCATATCTAGAAGGCCCGGGCGAAGCTAGAACTTCGCAAACCAAACCACCACCACCCTCTCACTACGTGTTGGAGGACCCTTGGGCGGTGGGGCCTCGCCTGCGGCTATGTTTGTGTTTGTTTTGTGTGTTTGCGCCTGTGCTTATGTGTCTGTTTGTTTGTTTATGAGTTTTTTTTATTTTTGTGTTTGCGTGTGGGAGTGTGTGTATGCATTTGTCTGTGCGTGCATTTGTCTGATTGTGTGTGCGCTGCGTGTGCGTATGTGCGACAATATGGTCACCTAAAAAAATCTTCGTTTGCCCCAGCCAGCTCGGTCACAGTGTTCCTTTGCCTCTTCATCCAAAGTACTTCTAAAGATAATTCCTTAAAAAAGCCACTTAAAAGGGGTATTTAAATAGATATGTGCTTTAAAAGATACTTAAAAAGTACTCATATAGGTAGTTAAAAATGTAATTATCATGATTATCATCACCGTCACTGTTATTTTCATTTTATTTAATACATTGTTAATACTTGCAATTCATTAATTTCTTAAATCGTGTTTTCGCACATGAATTTTATGTAATCCATGTATTATAAATATAGTTTATTTAATTTCGAAGTATGAAAAAAAATCGAAAAACACTAAGATTCGATAAATGAAACATAATGAGATAATTGTAACATTATTTTAGACACTCACATACACACAAGAACAGTCGCAGTACATACAAGAATAAAAATATATTTTTTATCTATTATCAACAAAACTATCATGTTTTTTTGGGATGAGGTTCTTTATTATATCGCTAGGTTAGCAAATATCTGCATTGGTTTATTGTTCTATCGGCAACAATTTCATATTCTGTTGCTGATTAAACTCCGCCCCTTTTTTTACGGCGGGAAATTTGGTTTCAGAATGCTAGGTAGCATATATGTAATTAACTCTGTAATATATATATTTTTTCTGATTTTGTCGCAGATTTATAAATTATATTCATATTCCATTCTTTCTAGATTGTTAGTGTAAATTATTTATGCTTTTACCCTGGAGAAAAAAATGGGCGGAGTCTAACACAAAAGTTGCCAATTAGTAATATCTACATCTACCTGATAATTCAAAGAAAAGAATAATTACATGTAAATTTTTCGGTTTTCGGAATTGTGGCTTCAATAAACTCTAAGATCAGGTGTTTGATTCAGGGTATGGAGAAAAGACCTTTCCGACCCTGTTTCTTAGAGTTCTTAAAATTTTATGTTTACTCACACAAACACACACATAAACACACACACACACACACACACACATATATATGTATATATATATATGTATATGTATATATATGTTTACATATATGTATGTATATGTATATACATGTATGTATAAGTATATATATGTATATTTATGTATTTACAGTTATGTATATATATATGTATATGTATATATATGCATATGCATACATATACGTATATATACATATATACATGTATACAAAAATACATGTATATGTTATATATACATGTATATACATACATGTATATGAACCGTATTCATGTTGACAAATGTAGAAAAGGTATGAATGAATATCTTCACAATACAAGAGATGTATTTGGCCGGTTTCGATTATATCTTCGTCAGAAATACATACATCAAAGGGATTACAGAGTATATATATATCGGACATGAGCTGACGAGCCACCTGACGACTGTGACCTCCCACTCATTGTCCGTATAATTGCTGCCGCGACCTTTGATAGTTTGAATCTGTCCGATGCTGCGTTGATGTTATTTTCCGTCGCGATGTAAGCAGCTTCCATAATTTTTCTTTTCTGCCTGTTCAGTCCTCCATGGAGAATTTTCGCTTCCTTCCAATTGGGTAGATGTCCAGCTTCATCTATATGTACCACCATGGCGTTGGAAGTCCTATGGTGACGGATGTCAGCTCGATGTTCGCTGATCCTGGTGCTGAAACCACGGCCTGTTTCACGAAAGTATGCTGTATCGCATCTTCTGCAGGGTGTGCGATATACAATGCTGTTAGGGTTGCTTTAGGGCTGCTTCTTGTCTCGTATCATGTCATGTATCTTTTTCCCGGATGTGCTGGCGATTCTCACTGTATTGCCGAAATATCTGCTGATCGCCTGGGAAATTTTACACGGCGGTAATATGAGAAAATCATAAGAAGAAGGTGCAAGGTTTGATCTTGTGAATATACTCTCCGCCTTCTTTCTGAGGTTTATTAGGAAGCCTAGGAAGCGTGTGTGTGTATTTGATATATGTAAGTATATATGTGTGTATATATATGTGTGCGTATATATATACATATCTATCTATCTATCTATATATATGTATATATATACATGTATATATTACATATATATACATATATATGTATATATATTATATAAATACATGTATATATTACATATGTAAATATATATATAAATATATATACGTGTGTGTGTGTGTGTGTGTGTGTTTAAATATGTAAGTATATATATATATATATATATATATATATACATACACATACATGCACACAATATATATATATATATATATATATATATATATATATATATATGTGTGTGTACATATATACTTATACACACACACACACACACACACATATATACATATATAAATGCGTGTGTGTGTGCGTGTACAGCACACCTGCCTACCAAAATAGCTGCCCATTTACCCACTGTCCGTCAAGGTATGCCATTGCCTCAATTCCCCTGAGGTCGGGTGAGGTCGCTCACAGTTGCCAGAAGCCTTGAAACCAACAGACCTTAGACAAACTCCCCAACTCTCGTTTTTTCTATCACTCTCCACACCTCATCGAAACTAAGTCAAAACCATTACTAAACGACACCCTAGGACCCTACCCATGACGCAAAAACCCATGCAGAGTCCCCCAATCAACGAGGCGGAGCTCACGACATCGAAGTCTGGACGCGTCAGACATCAGTCGCCCGCCAACCGCCCGAACACGAAAATGGAAAATTAATCCTTGTCCACATTTTAATCTTTTTTTTATCTCTCCGCATCTTCTTCTCATTCTTCTTTATCCCCTTCGTTAGTGTACCTGCATATCTCCCTCGGCATCTTTGAAGACGAAAGGATATTGGACGAGACATCATCTTCCGCTCAGTGCTGCCAACAAAGAATGAAATCCCAAGGCCCCAGGTAGGTTCCTTGTCTGTGTTTTTTTATTTCTGTGAGTTATTTTGCCGGTCGTTGCTGGTAACGTTGTTGCTGTTGCCATGTTCGTTAATTTTGATTATTATTAGTGTTGTTAGTATTTTAGTCATTATTATTAATGTTATTGTCATTATTACTTTTATTATTGCTATTGTTATTATTATCATTATTATTATTATTATCATTATTATTATTATTATCATTATTATTATTATTATCATTAATATTATTAATTTTGTTATTATTATTATTATTATTATTATTATTATTATTATTATTATTATTATTATTATTATTGTAATTATTATTATTATTGTTGTTATTATTATTATCATTATTATTATTATTATTATTATTATTATCATTATTACT
>NC_061846.1:3066163-3076163 GCF_019202785.1 Penaeus chinensis
TACAGTTTTTCCGCTAATTCCCTGCCTAAAATTTGCTACTGCGTTTCCTTTCTCCAATTCTTTCACACACAGTAATGTCTTCCCAGTGACCATCCATGACGGCACGTTATTTTCTTGGAGACACCTGTCAAGTTGATGTGTTATGCTAACATGCAAATTACTTCAATTCTTCTATCCAATACCCGTGAACTCCATTAGGTCCTGGGCTTTTCCAATTTGGCATATTTCTCACCTGCTTCTTTAATTTCGTCACTTCAATGTTTATGTCATCTTGTACCCCTAGCCACGTCAACTATTCCTCCACATTTCTCAACCATTCTGGATTTTCCTTATGTTTCACTGGTTTGTCCCATACGTCACTCCAAAAGCGAGTACTTTCCTCTGCATCAGGTACCCCCGTGTCTCTTTCTACTCCGTCTAATTCCTCGAACAATTTATTTTGATTTGATTCAAACAAGCGATTCTGTCTGTACTTTCCTATTGTCATATCATTCAACCTTTGTCCTAATTGCAACTAACCTCTGTTGTACTTCTTCATGGACCACATCAATACCTTTTTCTACTATGCGACATTTCCTTTCAAGCTTTGATATGGTACCCTCAATTTGCAACTCATTTATTTTCATTCCATTTAACTGTCCTAAATCCTTGCGTAGTGCCTTCTGTTTTTCCAAAATTCTTCTCCTCCAGTGTCGTGTCCTGCTTTCCTTTCATGATTTTGTGTTATTATCATTATTATTATTATCATCGTCATCGTTATTATTATTATTTTTATTATAATATTAATTATTATTATTATTATTACTATTCTTGTTATCATAATTATAATAATAATAATAATTATTATTATTATTATCATCATTATTATCATTATTATTATCATTATTATTATTATTATTATTATTATTATTATTATCTTTATTATTGTAATTGTTGTTTTTATTATTATTATTATTATTATTATTATTATTATTATTATTATTATTATTATTTATTATTATCCTCTTAATCACTGATATTATTATTATTAGTAGTAGTGGTATTGTTGTTGTTGTTATCTTTACCATTGCTGTTATTATTATCATCATTATTGTTGTTGTTGTTATTATTATTATTTATAATTACCATTATCATAATAATTTTTATTTTTATCATTATCGTAGCTAATACTTTCATGATTACTATTATGCTGTTATAATAGCTATTGTTGTTATTATTATTGTTGCTATTATTACCACTTTTATTTTTATTATAATTTTTTTCTAAAATATTATGTTATTAATACAATTATCAGTATTATCATTATTTTGACATTATCCTTATTAGTATTAGTATTACTATGATCACTATTATCATTATTTTTTATTAATTATTTCTATTATTATTATTAGTAGTAGTAGTAGCAGTAGTATTGTTATCATTATCATTATCATTGTTATCATTATTATTATCATTGTTTTCATTATAATTATCATAATTATCATTATCATTATTATATATTCAATACTCTTACCATTGTTGTTGCTTTTATTTATGTTATTATCATTATTATCAGTTATTATTATTATTATTATTATTATTATTATTATTATTATTTTTATTGTTGTTTTGTTGTTGTTGTTATCATTATCATTGTTAACAAAAATACTATTAATAATAGCAATAATAATAATAATCATTATTATTATTGTTACTACTAATAATAATGATAATGACTATCATTATTTTTATTATTATTATTATTAGTATTATTGTTATTATTATTATTAGTATTATTATTAGTAGTAGTAGTAGTAGTATTGTTAATGTTATTATTATTATCATGTTATTATTATTATTGAATTACCAATACTTTAATTTTCCTTATTACTATCACTATAGATCATTATCATTATTGTAGCAGTAATTGTTATCATTAATGATAATAGTAACGATATGATATTGATAATAATGACAATAATGATAATGATAAAAACATGATTCTAACGATAGTAATGAAAATAATTATAATGATGATAGTAATAAGAACAATAAAAATGATGCTCATTATTATCATTATGCCTATCATTATCATTTTATTATTACTACCGTTAGTATTATGTTTTCATCTTAATTATTGTCTTGACATTTTGACATCATAGTTATTGCCACTACATCTGTTGCCTTCACTAATAGCAATACGATTATTATATTTAGCTTCAGTATTATCAAAAGAATATCTTAAATTATTTCCTTAGTAGTTGTTATCTTTTCATTGTTTTATATCACTAGACTTATGTCCTGTATTAATACTATTAGGATATTGATTTCTTTTGTCGCTATTTAATTATTTATCTTGATTTTTTTTTTTCCAGTTTGAAATGTTTATTTCTCATCTTGGTGTGTGCTGCTTCCGGTCTCTCCTTCTCGTCCGAAACCAACTTGAAACTGGACAATGAGCTCTCCGATTCGCCTGTTCGAAGCTCCGTTTCACCTGTTCGAAACCCTAAGTCAGCTATACAGAACTCGGAGTTACCCAAAAGAAGTCATGAATCTACGCTTCGAAGTCCTGAATTTCTCTTTCGAAGTCGCGAAGCAACACGTCGAAGCGTCGAACCGCCTTTTCCGAACTTCGAATCGACACTTCGTAGATCCGAATCATCTCTTCAAAGCTCCGAAACTCCATTTCGAAGCATCGAAGCCTTATTTCGAACCCGCAAATCACCTCTCCGAAGCCCTAAATCACTCAAAAGAGCTCTAGAAGATAAGGAAATCAACAAACTCGCGCTGCCAAGGATTCAACTCTGGGAAGAGGTCACGAGAAAGCCGTACCTCGAGGGAGGTGGCTGGGCGTCCCTCAAGAATAGCGAGGATGCCTCATACGCGCAAAGCTTCATGAACGCCCATTATGCCAGGCCAGGTAAGAATGCGGCGACGAAAATGCTTATTTGTCATTTATGCTTGAGTGCAGTTAGCTTCATTTACAGTGTCGCATGCACTGTATACATATACATGGAGATAATTAAAGATTGATAAATGGATAGACAAATAAATAGATCGATAATTTTTTTTTTTTTATATATATAGATATACAAAAACAGGTAGACAATAGATAGGTCTATAAATATAGATAGATATACAAAGATTGACAGAATTAGAGAGACCTATTCACAGACCCTCCCCCCCCCCCCCAGGTCCGGCAGTCTCCCCCCTCCGTCCCATCATCATCCCCGCCCCATACTCTACGGACGCCGCCCACCGCCCTCACCGCCCCGCCCACGACCCGCCCATCATCTACTACATCCAGCTCCCACCCACCGACGCGAACCTTCACGGGGCGGACTTGTCTCCTCTGGTCATGCAGCCCTTCGGCAAGAGCGGGATCCCTATTCCAGGTGCGTCGGCGGGGCATCATGATGCCAGCTTGTCTCTGATGCTGTTTTGTGATGATTATATTTTTTTGGCTGCTGAGATTCAGTATATGCACACACACAAACACAGAAACACACACACACACACACACACGCATACTTATGCACACACAAAGACACACGCATATGCACACGTACACGTACGCAGACGCACACACGCACGCGACAGTGCACACTACAACTCCCCTGCTAACCCTGGCTCCCCCCCCCCCTCCATCCGCAGGCCCCTACGGCGAGGCCCTGAGCGCCGCCCTCAACTACCTGACGATGAAGATGATAATGACTTTCGAGGTGGTCCTTGGGGGGATGCTCTTCTTCCTCGGGGCTTCTGCGGGCGCTGTGCTGGCCAAGGTGCTCCTCGAGGACGTGGTCGAGAGGGAGGTGCTGTCTCAGGCCTTCGGAGGATACGGCGTCATGGAGCTCGTCATGAAGTCCGTCGATATGTATGAGCAGTTCACGTGAGGGTTGGGGTTGGAGGGGGCGGGGGTGAGGGGTGAGGGGGTGGAGGGGGAGTGGAATAAGTGGGGGTGGGGGGGGTGGAGGGGAGGGTGAGGAGTGGAGTGGGGGTGAAGGGGTGGAGGGGGAGTGGATTAAGTGGGGGTGGGGGAGGTTGGAGTGGGTTGGTGGGGGTTGGTAGAGGGGGCATGGTTGATGGTGAGATAAAAACGTTGGGAAGGGAGGCTGGAAGGGGAGGTAAAGGAAGAGGGGGAGATAGGAAGGATGGGGGGGGGGGGTAGGGGGGAGGATGATGGGGGGAATGTGAAGGTGGAAGAGGGGTGCGAGATAGGGAAGTGGATGGAAGTGGTGCTCGCTACGTTTGGTCGGTGGACGAGGCTTCCTGTAATTATTGAGAGAGAGAGAGAGAGAGCGAGAGAGAGAGAGAGAGAGAGAGAGAGAGAGAGAGAGAGAGAGAGAATAAGCCACGATGGTCCAATAAAAATGAATGTGTAAGTAGACTTCAGGCAAAATAATATATTGAAAAGTTTATTGGTTTTTATTTTCCTCGATAACACCCTGAAAGTTTACATGTTTGTGTAATATGAGTTCGTGTATAAGCACACACACACACACACACACATACGCTCAGAGATGTATATAATCCTCTTAATAAATAAGATAAAGGAGGCAGATCAAACCTTGGGTCTACGGAAGGGTTACCATGTGCAAAAAGATATTCAGTAATGTATGCAGTTTCAATGATTGTGTTACTGTTTCATCTAACAATCATTCTACAAAACTATTAGCAATGATGTTGCAGCTGCACTTTATCGTCCAGCCCCCTCCTCCTCCCTAGCGTTGCCACCATATGATGAGGGTTAAGTGACACTTTCTATCCCTTCCTGCAACAATATGCCAACCCTTCAATCTACTCCCTTTCCCCTACCCTCAATGCATACTTCACAGTACGCCATTTATTGAGCAACGCAACTCTCTTCACGGTACCTCTTCCGAGCGACCACAACGCTCATAACAGAACGCCATCTATTGAGCGACTGCAGCACTCTTCACGGTACGCCATCTATTGAGCGACTGCAGCACTTTTCACAGTACGCCATCTATTGAGCGACTGCAGCACTCTTCACAGTACGCCATCTATTGAATGACCGCAACACTTTTCACATTACAATGCAACGGTCTTCTCAGTACGTCTGTTGAACAGCACAACCTCTACTGAGCGACCACAACGCTCTTAACAGTACGCCATCTATTGAGCGACTGCAGCACTCTTCACAGTACGCCATCTATTGAGCGACTGCAGCACTCTTCACAGTACGTCATCTATTGAGCGACTGCAGCACTCTTCACAGTACGACATCTATTGAGCGACTGCAGCACTCTTCACAGTACGCCATCTATTGAGCGACTGCAGCACTCTTCACAGTACGCCATCTATTGAGCGACTGCAGCACTCTTCACAGTACGCCATCTATTGAGCGACTGCAGCACTCTTCACAGTACGCCATCTATTGAGCGACTGCAGCACTCTTCACAGTACGCCATCTATTGAGCGACTGCAGCACTCTTCACAATACGCCATCTATTGAGCGACTGCAGCACTCTTCACAGTACGCCATCTATTGAGCGACTGCAGCACTCTTCACAGTACGCCATCTATTGAGCGACTGCAGCACTCTTCACAGTACGCTATCTATTGGACGACCGCAACACTTTTCACAGTACGTCTACTGAGTGACCGCAGCAGTCTTCACAGTACGACTATTGCGCAACCGCAAAACTCTTCACAGTGCGCCATCTGTTGAGCGATCGCAACACTTTTCTCCAGCTGCTTCGTCAACTAAAACTCGCATTTTTTGACGTCGCGCTTATGTTTTGTACAGCGGATATTACTATTATTTCAGTACAGTACACTTGGATCATTTTTTACATGAGTAATTAGCAGTGTTTTTTTTTTCTTTTACACTGGTTAGCAGGATAAAATGACATATCTTCAGTTCGGAGATCTTGCGACATTGATCAGTAAAACAAGGGATATTCTGTATCTTAATATTTAATAACATTTACATACACCTGAGATTCTGTGCGTGATGATAAACATACTAATATTATAATAATTTAACAAAAATGTAAAAGTCACCAGGATTACCACAATAACCGCAAATTATACGAAAGCGACGCTAGAGCCATGATTTCGACATTAGAGTTAGTAATCAAACCTTTAAGACTTATCAAAATTTAACTAAAGTGCAGGTCAATAAATAAGTTACAAATATCTTAGTCCGAAATCTAGGCTCCATCATCGCATTCGAGGGGTATGCGGTAATAGCGGTAACAATGGAGGACACAGTGAGGTTCCTTCCTCTCTCTTTCCCCGTTCGCCTGAGAGAGAGAGAGAGAGAGAGAGAGAGAGAGAGAGAGAGAGAGAGAGAGAGAGAGAGAGAGAGAGAGAGAGAGAGAGAGAGAGAGAACGAAAAGAAAAAAAAAATAAAGAACAGAAACAAACACAAAAAGACAATGACAGAAAAGAAAGAAAAATGGAGAGAGAACGACAGACGGTAAAATAACTAAAGAGAAAAAAAGAAAGAAAAAATAAACAGCAAAAAGTCCTCTTGCCCTCTCCTCCCCTCCCTTTGCCTCCTCTCCCCGGACCACCCAACCTCACCGGCCATGCCCCTCCATTTTCTCTTCTCTTCTTCTTTACCTCTTACCCCCCGAAGCAAGTCTTGGCTACATTCGGCGCCAGGCAGAGGGCCGAGGCGGTGACGGTGGTGGAAGCCAGGACCGAGGTGGTGGTCACGGTGAGAGTCGAGAAATGCGTGGTCCAGATCGTCAGGACCTTGCCTTCCCTCTCCCCGGCGTCATCGGCAGCGCGCACTTGACGGACTTCGATGTTCTCCACCTGCCGAGTGCTGTCCAGGGGGATGTCGTTCATTTGTTCGAGGTCCCTGGAAGTGGGGGGGAGGGGAAAAGGGGTTAGAGAGGGTGAGTCGCGTCAGGTGTTTGTTATTTTATTTATCTTTTATTTATTTATTTTTGGTAAAGTTGAAACGAGAGAGAGGCAGGCAGACAGAGAAACAGATGGGGACAGACAAACAAACATACAAGGGCACAGGACAGAAAGAGATGGATAGCCTGAGACAGAGATAGAGTCAATAAATAGAGGGAATATGGGAAAGGGTGAATAAAGAGTGTGGATAACGGCGACTAAAGAAAAAATAAGGATAAAATAATGGGAAAAAATAAGTAGATGATTATAAAAATAAAGTAGGAAAGTATGTTAACCACAAGCATAAGAGAAAATCATTGTTATTGTTTATAATATTGAGATCATTACCATTATTATTACTGTTATTAATATTATCATAATAAAAATAATATTAATTAAAATAGCCATAATCATTATAATAATCATTATCATTCATTATCATTACTCTTACCTTTATAGTTATCATAATCATAATCATTATTATAATCGGTATCATTATAATTGTCATTATCATTATCATCATTATTGTTATAAATACTGTTATTACTAATAATGGTACTCTTAGTAGCATATCGTTATTGAAATCATTATTATTATTATCATTATCATTATTATTATTATTATTATTATTAATTCATTACTGCCATTCTTATCATCATCATTATCATTATTACTAGCATTTTGATCAATACTCCATCATCATTAAGTGTATTATTTTTCTTTTTCATCATTATCATCATTATTGTCACTACCGCTACCTCCATCATCACACCACGTGCTACACAATACTGACAATAATGATAACTAATAATATACAACGATGATAAAATAATGGTGTTATTGTAAACGATAGATAACACACAACAAACAATAAATTATTAAGATAATAATCAGAAAAAAACTCACTCGATATAATTGAGTGCCAGTCTCTTCTTCCTCCTTCCGTTGCAGTTTCCGGTCTTGGTGGAGAGGCAGGTCGAAATGTCGGTGATGGTGACGGTAGTGACGGTGGTGGAGGAGGTGGTGGAGAAGTAGGCGAAGAGCCGCTTTTCTCTCAGGTCAGCCTCGTCAGCTCGGCAGCCGGCGACCAGGCACACCGTCAGGAGGAGGGCTGCGACTTTCATCTGTTGAGGACGGACGGTGTTCAGACACGCAGGGAAAAGAGAAAGATATCCATACGGTGCAAGAGATAGGATAACACCATATATAATTTGTTGTGGAGATAATGGGGAATGGTTTGTATAGATCATGTTAATTTTGGTTAACAAGCTGGCCTTGATGTTCCATTGCGAGAGGATATCCAGAACATTAGTGTTTTAAACCCTACCCCTTAAATGTAGAAATGCGAAGTAGGGCATTTCTCGATAGTTCTCAGGAGTAAAGGCGTAGAGGATGTAATGCATAATACACCCAGGCTCGGACGCAAAACAGCCTCGTCACAGTTCTCTACAGTACCAATTTCATGGTATGGTATATAAAAGAATCTAATCCAGATACCCAAACTAATAACTTACCTCCTGATGGCCCCCTTTTCTTTAGAAGCCCGTCCTCCTCCCCCAGCCTCCCACAAATTTCCCATTAGCTATGGGCATCTCCTCCTACTCCACGGCCGACAAAAACTCGAAACAAAATAAATACAGATAATAATGGTCATTCGACGAACACGTACCTTACTCGAAGAGCGAGATCGAAGTAATTGTTGTTAACGTGATATCTCTATTGTTTTGGAATCTCGCTGCTTGAGAACTTTTACTTAGGAATCTCGCGCTGCGCCTCGAGCCCTAAGGGCCACTGTACCCAGGGAGCACGTACCACATATATATATATATATATATATATATATATATATATGTGTGTGTGTGTGTGTGTGTGTGTGTGTGTTGTGTTTGTGTTTATGTTTGTGTTACTTTACCGGCATATTTTGCAGACTGATCCACCTTCCTCATGTATCTATCCCCTCCCCCCAGTTTTAGAACAACTTCACAAGACCGAAACGACCCACTAACAAAGCATTTCTTAACTGGAACTTAAACAAGCTGATTCATGGAAATGTCCTCTATACGCCCATGTAGAGTATGGCAGCGGAGTTTTACAGTCCTGAGCACACGCCGAGGAAGTGATTGGGGAACTCTAATCAATGGTATGAATGGCAATGTTGATACTATGGTAGAAAAAAACATACAATACAAAAAAAAAAAAAAAAATGTTGAAAATGAGACTACAGTTTCGAAATCCAGGTAGATTGCGGAACTGTAGTCTCATTTTTTCAATAAATCTAGTTTTTGCATTGTGGGTTTTTCTACCAGTCAGCGGTATTTTCTTCTGATTCGACGCCAACTGTAGCCTTTCAATTCTGAGATTTTCGCCATTTCCTTTCAACGGATGTTCGGGACCAAGGAGCCAATGAGAATCAGCGAACTATCACACTGGACTGCGAGGGGAGGTCGCCGTAAAGATAGTGACGAATTTCAGTAAGTGTTTAAGATGGTCATTCTTTTTATTCGACGTTTTCACGGGTTTTTACGTGCACTTGCGCACACACACGCACCCATGTATGGATGCAAGCATTACGCACGTACAAGCAAACACACGCACGCAGACACACACACACACACACACACACACACACACACACACATAAACGCACACACACACACACACACATAAACGCACACACACACACACACATGTATCTATGTGTGTGTGTGTGTGTGTGTGCGTGTGCATGTGTGTGCGTGCGTGCATGCGTGTGCGTGCTTGCATGTGTGTGCGCGCGCGTGTGTGTGTGTGTGTGTATGTACGTATGTTTATGTGTATTATACACAGTATGTGTGTAATGAGAGAGAGAATAAAAATGCAAGTCCAGGCACATATTTACTCAAGTCTCCCTTTTATAATTCATTAATTTACCAAACGTATGATTCCGTAACCGCTCGGACATTTCGCGTCACAAATTCCGTCACACTGAATATGAAAGAACACTTAATCCACTCTCCTTTCTTCTTCCTTCCTTCCCTATTCTTCTTCTTTTTTATCTTTCTTCTTCTTCTCCTTCATCTTTTTTTATCATCACCACTCATTGAACGGATTCACAAAACGATACATTTAATTTTTTAAAAAATGAAAAAGTTTTAAAGATACACCG
>NC_061846.1:3081163-3088663 GCF_019202785.1 Penaeus chinensis
TGAGGGCATCCAGGTTGTTGCAGTTTTCTGTTGCAAGTTTTCTAGCAAGAGATGCAATGGCTTTGCAAAGGTCATTTGCAGCTGACCCAAACTTGCTGCTGCTCAGGATGATTTTCCATGCCTTTGCGTCGAGTCCAGAAGGTCCATCTGCACCATGTGTGTGCAATGCATGTGTTCTTATCTTTTCGCCGGTAATTCGCTCAAAGATCTCCGGAGGTGGGGGATTATACTCTCCACGAAACATCGTTCCCGCCGCTGCTTCCTTTGCAGGCGGGTGCTTTTCATTGAGCAAGCGACGGGTGTTTTCATTTAAGGGTAATGTCCCTGTTGTTTCATTTGATGTTAGGACCCTTACTGCCTTTGTCACTTTGCCTTGTTTCATTAGACTGGCAAATTTCCTTGATTTGTCCATCTCTTTTCTTGTTGCAATTGTTTTTCTGTGTCTTTCCTGTAGGTTATTTGCCTCTTTCAGGAGTCCAGTAACATCTCCTACTTTCCATCGCTCTATCCTCCTTATCATAGCCTTTACATCATCTGCGGTCTTGGATTTTGTATGTGTTCTTTGGCATATGAGATGAGGTAGAATAGCGATTGTTTTTAGAGCAATCGGTTGGAGGAAGCTGCCGTTTGTGTACTCTTTAATTAAGAATTCGACTTCCTTAATTAAGTCTTTCGTTGCGTTGCATTTTGGAATGTCGAACAGATTGCTTGGGGAGAAAGTAACTATCTTCTTGTATATGTTTTCCCTCTCTCTCTCTCTCTCTCTCTCTTTCTCTCTCTCTGTCTCTTTCTCTTCTCTCTCTCTCTCTCTCCCTCTCTCTCTCTCTTCTCTCTCTCTCCCCCTCCCTCTCTTCTCTCTCTCTCCCTCCCTCCCTCACCCTTCCCCTTTTTCTCAACCTTTCCCTCTCCCTCTCCTTTCCCCACTCTTCCTCCCACTCTTCCTCCCTAATCTTCCTTGAATTCACTCCCTCCCTCCCACTTGAAGCCCTGCATCTGCCCCCTCCCTAATATTCTTCTTTATCCTCCCCACCTTCCTCGCTACCTTAATCCCCTCCCTCCCATAATCTCCCTACCTCCCTCAATCCCTTAATCTCCACCATCCCTCAATCTCCCTCACTCCCTTAATCCCCCTCCCTCCCTCCCTTAATCCCCCTCCCTCCCTCCCTTAATCCCCCTCCCTCCCTCCCTTAATCCCCCTCCTTCCTCCCTTAATCCCCCTCCTTCCTCCCTTAATCCCCCTCCCTCCCTCCCTTAATCCCCCTCCCTCCCTCCCTTAATCCCCCTCCTTCCTCCCTTAATCCTCCTCCTTCCTCCCTTAATCCCCCTCCTTCCTCCCTTAATCCCCCTCCCTCCCTCCCTTAATCCCCCTCCCTCCCTCCCTTAATCCCCCTCCTTCCTCCCTTAATCCTCCTCCCTCCTCCCTTAATCCCCCTCCTTCCTCCCTCAATCCCCCTCCTTCCTCCCTTAATCCCCCTCCTTCCTCCCTTAATCCCCCTCCTTCCTCCCTTAATCCCCCTCCCTCCCTCCCTTAATCCCCCTCCTTCCTCCCTTAATCCCCCTCCCTCCCTCCCTTAATCCCCCTCCTTCCTCCCTTAATCCCCCTCCCTCCCTCCCTTAATCCCCCTCCTTCCTCCCTTAATCCCCCTCCCTCCCTCCCTTAATCCCCCTCCTTCCTCCCTCAATCCCCCTCCTTCCTCCCTTAATCCCCCTCCTTCCTCCCTTAATCCCCCTCCCTCCCTCCCTTAATCCCCCTCCTTCCTCCCTTAATCCCCCTCCCTCCCTCCCTTAATCCCCCTCCCTCCCTCCCTTAATCCCCCTCCTTCCTCCCTTAATCCCCCTCCCTCCTCCCTTAATCCCCCTCCTTCCTCCCTCAATCCCCCTCCTTCCTCCCTTAATCCCCCTCCTTCCTCCCTTAATCCCCCTCCTTCCTCCCTTAATCCCCCTCCCTCCCTCCCTTAATCCCCCTCCTTCCTCCCTTAATCCCCCTCCCTCCCTCCCTTAATCCCCCTCCTTCCTCCCTTAATCCCCCTCCCTCCCTCCCTTAATCCCCCTCCTTCCTCCCTTAATCCCCCTCCCTCCCTCCCTTAATCCCCCTCCTTCCTCCCTTAATCCCCCTCCCTCCTCCCTTAATCCCCCTCCTTCCTCCCTTAATCCCCCTCCCTCCCTCCCTTAATCCCCCTCCCTCCCTCCCTTAATCCCCTCCTTCCTCCCTTAATCCCCCTCCCTCCCTCCCTTAATCCCCCCTCCCTCCCTCCCTTAATCCCCCTCCCTCCTCCCTTAATCCCCCTCCTCCCTCCCTTAATCCCCCTCCTTCCTCCCTTAATCCCCCTCCTTCCTCCCTTAATCCCCCTCCTTCCTCCCTTAATCCCCCTCCTTCCTCCCTTAATCCCCCTCCTTCCTCCCTTAATCCCCCTCCTTCCTCCCTTAATCCCCCTCCTTCCTCCCTTAATCCCCCTCCTTCCTCCCTTAATCCCCCTCCTTCCTCCCTTAATCCCCCTCCTTCCTCCCTTAATCCCCTCCTTCCTCCCTTAATCCCCCTCCTTCCTCCCTTAATCCCCCTCCCTCCTCCCTTAATCCCCCTCCTTCCTCCCTTAATCCCCCTCCTTCCTCCCTTAATCCCCCTCCTTCCTCCCTTAATCCCCCTCCCTCCCTCCCTTAATCCCCCTCCTTCCTCCCTTAATCCCCCTCCCTCCTCCCTTAATCCCCCTCCTTCCTCCCTTAATCCCCCTCCCTCCTCCCTTAATCCCCCTCCTTCCTCCCTTAATCCCCCTCCCTCCTCCCTTAATCCCCCTCCTTCCTCCCTTAATCCCCCTCCCTCCTCCCTTAATCCCCCTCCTTCCTCCCTTAATCCCCCTCCTCCCTCCCTTAATCCCCCTCCTTCCTCCCTTAATCCCCCTCCCTCCCTCCCTTAATCCCCCTCCTTCCTCCCTTAATCCCCCTCCCTCCCTCCCTTAATCCCCCTCCTTCCTCCCTTAATCCCCCTCCCTCCCTCCCTTAATCCCCCTCCTTCCTCCCTTAATCCCCCTCCCTCCCTCCCTTAATCCCCCTCCTTCCTCCCTTAATCCCCCTCCCTCCCTCCCTTAATCCCCCTCCTTCCTCCCTTAATCCCCCTCCCTCCTCCCTTAATCCCCCTCCTTCCTCCCTTAATCCCCCTCCTCCCTCCCTTAATCCCCCTCCTTCCTCCCTTAATCCCCCTCCTTCCCTCCCTTAATCCCCCTCCTTCCTCCCTTAATCCCCCTCCTTCCTCCCTTAATCCCCCTCCTTCCTCCCTTAATCCCCCTCCTTCCTCCCTTAATCCCCCTCCTTCCTCCCTTAATCCCCCTCCTTCCTCCCTTAATCCCCCTCCTTCCTCCCTTAATCCCCCTCCTTCCTCCCTTAATCCCCCTCCTTCCTCCCTTAATCCCCCTCCTTCCTCCCTTAATCCCCCTCCTTCCTCCCTTAATCCTCCTCCTTCCTCCCTTAATCCCCCTCCTTCCTCCCTTAATCCCCCTCCTTCCTCCCTTAATCCCCCTCCTTCCTCCCTTAATCCCCTCCTTCCTCCCTTAATCCTCCTCCTTCCTCCCTTAATCCCCCTCCTTCCTCCCTTAATCCCCCTCCTTCCTCCCTTAATCCTCCTCCTTCCTCCCTTAATCCCCCTCCTTCCTCCCTCAATCCCCCTCCTTCCTCCCTTAATCCCCCTCATTCCTCCTTCCTCCCTTAATCCTCCTCTTTCCTCCCTTAATCCCCCTCCTTCCTCCCTTAATCCCCCTCCTTCCTCCCTTAATCCCCCTCCTTCCTCCCTTAATCCCCTCCTTCCTCCCTTAATCCCCCTCCTTCCTCCCTTAATCCCCCTCCTTCCTCCCTTGATCCTCCATTTTCCTCCCTCAATCCCCCTCCTTCCTCCCTTAATCCCCCTCCTTCCTCCCTTAATCCCCCTCCTTCCTCCCTTAATCCCCCTCCTTCCTCCCTGACTCCCCCTCCTTCCTCCCTTAATCCCCCTCCTTCCTCCCTTAATCCTCCTCTTTCCTCCCTTAATCCCCCCTCCTTCCTCCCTTAATCCCCCTCCTTCCTCCCTTAATCCTCCTCCTTCCTCCCTTAATCCCCCTCCTTCCTCCCTTAATCCCCCTCCTTCCTCCCTTAATCCCCCTCCCTCCCTCCCTTAATCCCCCTCCTTCCTCCCTTAATCCTCCTCTTTCCTCCCTTAATCCCCCTCCTTCCTCCCTTAATCCCCCTCCTTCCTCCCTTAATCCCCCTCCTTCCTCCCTTAATCCTCCTCTTCCCTCCCTTAATCCCCCTCCTTCCTCCCTTAATCCCCCTCCTTCCTCCCTTAATCCTCCTCTTTCCTCCCTTAATCCCCCTCCTTCCTCCCTTAATCCCCCTCCTTCCTCCCTTAATCCTCCTCTTTCCTCCCTTAATCCCCCTCCTTCCTCCCTTAATCCCCATCCTCCCTTAACCTCCCTCCCTCCCTTAATCCTCCTTAATCTCTTCTTCTTCTTATTATTATTAGTAGTAGTAGTAGTAGTAGTATTTTATTTTTTTTATTATTATTACTATTATTATTATATTCATTTGTATTGTTATTATTATCATTACTACTATAACTACTGTTATTTTTGTTATCATTATCATCATCGTCATCATCATTATCATTATTTTTATTATCATTATTGCTAACATTGTTATTATCATTATTACTAATATCATTGTCACTATTTTTACTATTATTGTCATTATAATGATGATGATGATGATTTATATCATTATCATTATTATTGTAGAATATTGCGAAAGTCTTTTAAGTTTTATTGTATTTTTTATAAAGTTATAATGTTAAACTTTTCTTTAACATTGTTGGTCAGTTCTAGAGAAAATTGTTCTAACTATTGTTGCTGCTGGCACTTTTGAGTTGAAATATCTTAGTATGTGGATTATTTTGTATGGAACTTATATGCGTATAGGTAATTGTACATGTGAATGATTTTGAATTTTGTCCTTATGACTCGCATATCTTGTTTATTATGTCAAATATGATGAAATACGTGATATGGTGCAAACATTATGGCATTTTCCCGCCAAATTTGTCTTGGCAAGTAGCTCCGCCTCTTGTAGCTTGTAATTAACAAAAAAGGGGATTATAACGAAAAGTTGTTTTCAGTTGATCATTAATGTCAAGATAGTTCATTAGGAATAAAAATGGCATTTAAATATGCAGTAGATAATTACTGATAACAACACATTTGCACAAGTGTTTCCCAGCACTGACGCTGATTGGTACACGCACGTATGGTACTTAGTTTTGATTGGCCACCACGTAATCTGGGTTTTCATTGGTTGTAAATGCCATTGCTGGGTAGACCGCTTCGGAAAGGCCACGGAAGCTGCGTTTTGTGCTCCGTGGCAGTCTTATCTTCTGGAAAAGAGCTGGCAGTGAAAAGAGTGCTAGAGAACTGCTGCAGTGCCTCTGGTAACCCCACGGACTTCGGTGTAGTCCGGGAAAGAGCGCTGGAGTTGGGCTTGCTGTTGCGTAGACTGGCTTTCTCTCGTTGCCGTGGGGCTCAGGAGGCGGAGGCGGAGGCGGAGGCCCAGTGTGGGGACCACCCCTGCCTTGGAGCTCGGCCCTCGCCCAATTTTGCAGGATCTTTCCTTTTCTTCCTTTCCTTTTCCTTCTCTTCTTCCTCCCCTTCTCCAGTCCACTTATCCAAGTCGTTTAACCATAATGCTGTGTGACCTTGGGTGTCTCGTATATTTGTTTGTTTTGACCATTCTTGAAATTCTTACCTTCTCTCCCTATTGCTATATTTTGCATACATCGCTAAGGACCTTAGATATTGACGCGGCAGAATTTTTTAAATAAATAATAAATCTACCCTCGTGTTGTCATCTCATTGATTGGTGTTTATTTATGTACAGTATTTTATGTACCATATAATGTAGATGTAGTATATGTCTAGAGCTGCAAGCACCCTCCCCCTCGTCCCTTGCTCGTTGTTGTCGTGGGAGGGGGGGGGGTGTAGGAGGTGGAGACTGAGACCCAGTGTAGGGGATGACCCCTACCTTGCAACTCAGCCCTCGCCTTAATTAATTTTGCATGATCTTCTCTTTTCCCCATTCGCTTTTCCTTCTCTTCTTCATCTCTTGTCCACTTATCCTAATTTAACGCATGTTTATCCCTTTCGCCACAATATTTTACCATAGTTATGTGACATTTGATGTCTAGCACATTTATTTATTTAAACCATTAACCATACAAGGGGCGTTGGGCTGGCTACCTGTCATAACGTGACGTGCCTGTGTGATGTGAAGCGTTAGTGTTTTGGGATGCGATGTAATTGTCTTTTATTTGTTTGTTTATTTAGTTAGATCTACTAAATTATTTTGAACACTGTAAAATGAGCTGCACATTAGCTCACAGTTTGCAATGTTATGTATTTGTTTACAACTCGAATGTCTTCTCTAGGAAAGGATTAAATGTGTGGAAGTATCTAGAGCCTATTCTTGATGCCCTTATTGCTGTAGGTGCTTCTGTCACGTCGCTCTGCTCGCCCTTCAGCTTGTTCTACAGTTATTATTATAACTGTTTCTATTATTATTACCACTGTCATAATTGTTCTTTAAAATATTCCCTTTCTTATTATATTTGTTGTTATTGTTAGTAGTAGTAGTAGTATTGCCATTATCAAGGTGATGTTTCTGTCTACGACGATTATTATTCTAATACATAACAAATAACTGTCTAAATTAGAGAATGAATAAAACTTTATCATGGCATGAAATGACAGCTATGATATCCCACAGTTAAAATTCATCAGTCGTATCCTATTACTAAATAGAATTTAAAACTAACGCATTAAGAAACATGAAAGTTACCCCAAGTAAATTGTAACCAGTCATCCATTTTCTGTAATACAAAGTTGACAAAAAAATATTCATATATATTTCCAGCGATTAAGAAGACCGTAATGAGAACTTTGCTTAAAAAAGAGAATTCGTAACGTCATTGATGGTATTTCCAAAATAAAGATAAAAATATAACTTTCTCATCACAGTATTATGGTAAAAGAAGCTGAATATACATAGTACTCATAAATGACTACATTCAAATTTACAACCGGCAAAATGTTCTTAGCAATCAAAGACCATGCTTTATAGTGGAAGAGAGTGAGAGAGAACGGGAAGAGTAGAAGAGAGAGGAAAAGATCGGAAAAGAGGAGAAGAGAGCTGAAGAGAGGGACAAAGATCGAGAGAGAGAGTAAGAGTGAAAGAGAACGGGAAGAGAAGGAAAGAGATCGGGAGAGAGTAAAAGAGTGAAAGAGAACGATAAGAGAGTAGAGAGGAAAAAGATCGTAAGAGAGTGGAAGAGAGAGAGAGAGAGAGAGAGAAAAAAAAAAGGAAGAGAGTAGAAGAGGGAAAAAGATCGGAAAAGAGAAGAGACAGGTTAGAGATGGAGAGAGAGTGCAGGCTGAAAGTTTTTCTCATGGCCTGCCGATCGCGCCCCACTTTGTGCTTTGCTCTACCCAGTGC
>NC_061846.1:3093663-3098663 GCF_019202785.1 Penaeus chinensis
TTGTATGTAAATATATGTGTATTTATATATATATATGTATATATTTACATATACATTATATATTTATATCTATATTCATACATACATATATATATGCATACATATATATGCACATATATATATATATATATATATATATATATATATATATATATATTTGAGGTATATGCACACATATATACGTGTGTGTGTGTGTGTGTGTGTGTGTGTGTGTGTGTGTGTGTGTGTGTGTGTGTGTGTGTGTGTGTGTGTGTGTGTGTGTGTGTGCATACATGCGCGCGCGTGCATGTGTGTGTGTATGCATACACTTATATATACATATACACATATACATATATATGTATATGTATATGTATATGAATATATATATATATACATATATATTAAGCCATCTTGTATGTGATGTGTGTGTGTGTGTGTGTGTGTGTATAGTATATAATGTATATATACATGTGTCATATATATATATATATATATGTGTGTGTGTGTGCGTGTGTGTGTGTGTGTGTGTGTATGTGTGTGTGTGTGTGTGTGTGTGTCTTCCGCAGGATAACAATAATTGTAATAATTTTTTTAGTTATGATAATATCAATGATGATAATTGTAATAGTAACAATTATGATGATTCTAATTTTGATTATGCTATGATAATATCAATGAGACTATTGATAACCACAATAACAATACTGATTTCAATACTGATTAAAAATACTGATAAGTGTTATAAGGACAATAATGGTAAATATACCGTTACTACAACTCCCGCTAATAATAATACCAATAATGATTACGATAAGGATGATGGCGATGATGATGGTGATTTGGATGATGATAATGATACTAATGATAATAATTACAACACTAACCATAAGAGCAAAACTAAACACCCCCCCCTCCCCCCCTCCTCTCACCCGGCAGATGAACGCCACACCCCTTATCCTGCTGGCGACCCTCTTGGGCCTGAGCGCCACCTTCGCCTCGGCCTCAGACGAGCGAGAGGCGAGGATCTTCGCCTACTACTCCACCACCTCCGTCACCAGCCTCACCACCGTCACCATCACGGGTCTCTCTACCTGCGTCTCCACCACCACCGCTGCGTGTCTCGGGAGGAGGAAGAGGGCGGTCTTTAATACCTTCGCGTGAGTTTTTTTTTATTTTATTTTATTTGTTTTTATTTATTATTATATATTTTTTGGGGGGGTTAGGGGTAGGGGAGAGGGGGTGGATGGGTGGGGGAAGGGGGGAAGGGAGAGGGGTGGGTGGGTGGGTGGATGAGGGTGGGGTAGGAGTGAGGTGGGAAGGTGGGAGGGAAGAAGGAGGGAGGGGGAGGCGGGATGGAGGGAGGGAGTAGGAGGGAAGGGGGAGGAAGGGAGGGAAGGAGGGAGAGAGGAGTAAGAATATTGGGGGGACTGGGGGTATAGTGGGTGAGAGAGTAGAAGGGAAAGAGGGAAAGAGTGAGGGAGCTAGAGAGAGAGAGAGGGGGGGGGGGAGAGTGAGAGATAGGGATATATATATATATATAGAGAGAGAGAGAGAGATAGATAGATAGATAGATAGATAGAGAGAGAGAGAGAGAGAGAGAGAGAGAGAGAGAGAGAGAGAGAGAGAGAGAGAGAGTGAGAAGGACTAAATCAGAGGTAAGCAAAAGCTAAACAAAAACAAATCACCAGATACCCAAACGCGAAAGACAAATCCCACGATACCCTCACAAACTCATACCCTCCCCCCCCCGTCCCCCTTCCCCCTTCCCCACCCTAACTAATCCCCACGCCCTCCGCCCACAGCGAGCTGGAGAACGAGAGGGACGACCAGCCCATCAACCTGGACGGAAGCCAAGGCGACGACGCCGACGAAGTGCCGTCCCGCGTCGAGAGATCTCTTGACGGAGAGGAGCGCGACGATCAAGGCCGAGAGGGCAAGAGGCTCACCATCTGGTCTACGAATTTCACCACGCTGACTCTCACGTCGACGTCTGTCCAGCCTTCCACCACCGTCACCGCCTCCGCCCTGTGCGCTGCTCCCGGCGTCACCCAGGGTTGCTTCATCGGTTAAGAAAGCAAGGGAGAGAAATGCAGCGGTTTTCGTTCTGACGTCACGCAGCCCCGCCCTCTTTCTCCGTCGGCTCCTCCTCCTCCCTTTCGTTAGCTCCGCCTACATTTTATTTATTTTTTACCGATGTTCGGCATGGCTTGTTATGACTTCCGTATTTCGTGTGTTGTCACACGTTTTGCAATGGTCAATCATTTTCATTAATTCAATTAATGAAATATGAAATTCAATACAGTTGATTCGCAATAAATGAGAGCGAGGAAGGCAGGAAGCCGTAGGCGACGCATTCGGATGATGAATGGATAACTTTTCTTGTTGTTATTTATTTTGATTTATGTTGTTCCTGCTCAGAACTTTACGTATATGTACATATTGTATGATAAAATGTTTGTTAGTGTACTACTTTTTGAATTCCCTATTTCAAGTCGAAACAGTCAGAAGAGGAAAAATATTTATTAATCTGACTTTCCTTCTAATGAGGAAAATATTTTATGAAAGGAAATGTATACGTTGACATGCCAGAAAGACCCATTCATTGGTGAACTACCCGTGGAAATTCTTCTCTCTCGCATACATCTGTTTGTGTATATACACACACACACACACACACACACACACACACATATATATATATATATATATATATATATATATATATACGCATATACAAACGTACACACACACACACACACACACACACACACACACACACACACACACACACACACACACACACACACACACACATACACACACACACACACACACATACACACACACACACACACGTATATATATACACACACACGCGCGCGCGCGCATATATCTATGTATATATTGTACATATACGCATATATACATACATATATCTATGTATATGTTATATATATATATATACAAACACGCATATATACATACACAGACACACATACATACATACACACACACACACACGCTTATATATAGATAGATAGATAGATAGATAGATATGTATGTATGTATGTATGTATATGCATATATATAAATATATATATATATATATATGTGTGTGTGTGTGTGTGTGTGTGTGTGTGTACATATATATAGATATATGTATATGTACATATATATACATATATACATTTATGTATATTTCTATGTTTATATACATAAATAACTACATATACCATAATATACATACATATATTTATTAATACTGTAGAAAAGGTATGAATGAGATTTAATATCTTCACAATACAAGAGATGTGACCGGTCTCGATTATATCTTCGTCAGAAATACATGTATTTCTGACAAATATATGCAGTCTCATTCATACCTTTTCTACATTTGTCAACATGAATACGGTTCATATTTATATATATATATACATATACAAATGTATATATACCATAACACACACACACAGACACATACACACACACACACACACACACACACACACATATATATTCATGTATGTATGTATGTATATATAGGTATACACACGTACACACACACACACATGCATGTACATACATATACACATATACATACATACATACATATATATATATATAAATATATAAATATATATATACACACACATGCATGTACATACATACATATATATATAAATATATAAATATATATATATACACACACATGCATGTACATACATACATTTATACACATATACATACATACATACATGCATACATACATATATATAAATATATATATATAAATATATATATATATATATATATATATATATATTAAAGAATTCCACTGACCCACTTCCGCTTATCCTAGGAGGCTGAAATCTCACATGCATGTTACACATCTCTATAGGTCATGTGTTGATATCCAGTTCTTAACTTATAACATGTTTTCGGTTACAGCGGTGACGGTATAGTAATGTGTGAAATTGGAACCACTAATCAGGTTTTTATACTTGAATGGCCGCACACACAAGAGACCTTTGATGAAGTGAAAGGAGCATATGGGGAGGGTGCCCCATCATATGACATTGTAAAACATCGCTAGTTCAGGTGCGGTCGGCGATCGGTGGAAACGGCTCCCATCCCAGAGCGACCCCAGTCTGCCACGGATGAGGACACCCTCCATCAAGCGAAGACTGCCATTTTGGAAGATCGCCGTATAACTGTTCGTCAGCTAGCCCAAGATGTGAAGATTGGTGTCGGGTCTGTGGACAAAATCCTTCATGACCATCTGCATATGCAAAAGTCAGCTCGATGGGTTCCCGGGCTACTCACACCTTTCTAGAAGCAATAACGAATATATTGTCCCAAGGCTCTTTCAGCCATGTGCCAAGAAAATCAGGACTTTTTTGATAGACTTACTATGCAGGATGAAACTTGGGTCCATCACTATGGTCCAGAAATTAAGACCCAGTCAAAACATTTGAAGCACTTTGTCTCACCGCTCCCCAAAAAGGCACGTGTCACATCCTCGACAGGCAAGGTCTTTTGGGACCAGCAAAGGAGTAGTGATGATGGATTTCCTGGCAAAAGGTACTACAATTACAGGATCTTACTATCCTTCACTGCTACAGTAACTGCGGGAGGCTATCAAAACCAACAGGAATGGAATGCTGACCAAAGGTGTCACCCTCCTACAATTCAACGCCACTGTTCACAACTCTCACATTGCTCAGATGGAAGCACGGTCCTGTGGCCACAACATCCTTCATCATCATCCTTATTCTCCTGACCTTGCACCATCTGACCTTCACCTCTTTCCGTCCATGAAGTAATTTTTGAAAGGCAAACGTTTTCAAGATGATGAGACACTGGTTGCTGAAGTCACTTCATGGCTTCTAACGCAACCTGAACTTCTACAAGTAAGGATCCCACTGTAAACAAAAAAACAAAACAAAAAAAAACAAAAAAAACAAAAAAACAATGGTAGAAGTGTGTTACTCTTGGTGGGATCTAGTAGAGAAGACTGA
>NC_061846.1:3101163-3116163 GCF_019202785.1 Penaeus chinensis
ATAATCATAATTACGAGTATCATGATTATAATAATCGCTATCATTACCTTTACTATATTAACATTATCATCATTACTCCTATCAGAAGTATTGTTATAATTTATTTCAATGATAATATTAAGAACAAATATACCCAGAAGCAAAAGCAAACACACACACAAGCACGCACGAGCGCGCGCGCATTAACACATACACAGCATCTCGCTTTGTTTTCTCTGAGAAAACAACGAAAAACAATCCTTGATCTGACACGCAGGGCCCTGTTCTCAAAACTAAAAGGATTTATTTTTGAAACAAAAATTATTTCTTCTCAAAAAGAAAACATTTCAGCCTGCTAGCAGCTGAAAGATCCTTCTTGTGCAGTTTCTCGCTTTGTCTCGCCTTATGCTAGCAACTAAATGATTCATTCGTGAATTATAAAAAAAATCGTCAGTAGGAGGCGGGTTTCCTCCCTGCAGCGGGTGTGGTCACTAGCACGTCACGAACAGTTCATTAGCCACGGCGTCCTGTCCCTCTCACTGCGTGTAGGAGATCCCCCGGGCTTTAGGGCCTCGCCTGCGGCCTGCGCAGGACTTACTCTCGAGGAACAGCCGGCGCTCGTGCTGCTTCCTGCGCCTAGCGCGGCCGGCCCTCTGTTCGGGCTTGTCCTCCCTCTCGACGTTGTCTGGTTCCTGACCTTGCCGGCGCGGGGCAGGGATCCGTGGACCTTCAGGGTGGCAGGGGTGTTCACGGTGAGCCCGGCCAGGGGGAAGCTGTCCTCCAGGAATGCCCCGGCAGCCAACAGCCTCACCGCCTCCTACAGCAGAAAATCCGCCCGGCACACGCGGGGGCGGACATCTCCGACGGCCTATGTTTGCGTGTGTGCGTGCTTATGTGTATATGTATGTATGTGTGTGTGTGTGTGTGTGTTTGTGTGCGTGTACGTTTCATTCCACTTCCACGAAACAAATAAAACTAGGTAATAACGACCATTCCCAATCGGAACGATTGAGCACCCCGACTACCTCCTGCCGTGGACGACTCCGGTGGTCCCGCAAACTACCCAATTACTTTCGATAGTTATTGAAGGCGAAAAGTTGGATCAACATCGAAAGATTTCGTAAGTATTTGTAGGGTAAACGACATCACAAAGGACGTGTTGGGTTATTAATTTCTTTTACATAAATCAATCAATTAACTAGTACGCAATAAATCATAATGCACTATAATTAAGACTGATAAGCGATAGATAGACCATCATCTTGTCATAATGCTTATCATTATAATAATTTTATGCGTAAAATACAGTTGGATTATGTATTATTAATTTTGTCTTTTTTTGGTGGGGGGAGGATGATATCGAAAAATCGAGATAGTATCTAAAATCTCAAGTACAAAAAGTAGAACAGTATTATTTTCCTTTAAAAGAAAACTAAATGACAATAATGATGATGATGATGGTGGTGATGATGATGATGATTATTTTTTGCATTTTGGATCCAATGAATGATATGACCACAATTTATTCACATTTTCATCACTTTGTATTTATTGTGTGGTACATCATACGTAAGCAACAATTTCATGGCGTTTCGAATTCCTTATCAGGACACCTAAATATAAATTCCAAAGAGCGAACACGATTTGGGATTCACTTAAAAAAAAAAAAAAAAACGGATTTAAAATATTCAATAATAAGAAACGTATACCAATAATTTAAGTATCCTTTGCAACGCAGAAATTGATATAAGATTATATATCCATGCTCCCTTGCAACTGTATAATATTCGTATATAAACTGTTGCAAATTCAATAATCAGCCCGCCCACTCTTCAGCACAATTTTACATTTTTGTCACGCGCATTTCTGAGCAAAACATTTTATTTTATGAATATATATATACACATTTTTTATATATATATATATATTTTTTTTTTGCTTCAGTTATCTCAGTTTTAAGGCGTTACGTTATCTGACTATTAAATACTGGTCATCAGTCGTTGGTTTTGATATAGCTTGATTCATGAAATAAGATAATTATGTCATGGAAAATTACAGGAAGGAACACAGAGACCTCGCGGTGACAACAAATGGCTTGCGAGTTTTTTCCTCCTCTGTTCTTATCCACCTCCGTCTATTTAAGAACCATATAAAAAGAAAGGACTTGCCATTACTCACACTTTTCTCCAGAGCAAAGGTCGGTTGGGAATTTGAAACAGTGAACTTTCTCTTGTACAAATTGCGTGGTTCTTGTACTTGAAATTCCTTTGTTGTCCTTTGCGCTGTATTTAAACAATTTAAATGTGTTTATTTACTTCGTGATTTATGAGAAAATAAAATTAAAATTACGTGAGAAAATAATATAGGTATATGATGATATTAATCGTTAGCATAATTTACCATGCATTACAGAATATAGAATGGGAAAATACATCAATTAATAAACATATATCTGCCCTCACTGATAAGGACTCAAACTATACAGCTTTAGGTATGATGTTCGTCTGGTATAATGATCATAAATACTTAGATAACTAGAGATAGAGATATAAATATTTTTATAGATGATTTCTCAACAAAGCGTCTTAAGAATTGCAGTGGAAGTAAAGTTTGTGAAGAGTTTGTAAAAGGAGATACTGGTAAGAAAATAAGTACGCTATAGAACCACAGATGAACGAAATAAAAAAAAAAAAATCGATAAAGTTTGATATTTACAATAAAATGCGAAAAATGCATCACAATAGAGATACTTAAAAAATAACAGAAAATTAAACAGAAATTGATAAATAAAAAAGAAAAAAAAATGGAAATTTGAAATCCTTTCTGTGCCTTTGATTTGTGATTTATAATACATATTTTTTAATGAGTTCACTAACAATAGTAAATAGGTCAAGGAAAACACCAACCAGAAATTCTTGATATAATGGAACGTGTGCAAGCACTACATGCACAACTCTCTCTCTGTCTAGTTATCTTTATCTCTACTTTTATTATTTGTCTTCTCTCTCTCTCTCTCTCTCTCTCTCTCTCTCTCTCTCTCTCTCTCTCTCTCTCTCTCTCTCTCTCTCTCTCTCTCTCTCTGTTTCTCTATCTATCCAGTACAACACATTACACATACACACAAAGGAAAAACAATAGCCTGGGAGCGGTGCTTGAGAGTGGCATGGCCTGTCAGCCCCGGGGTGCCACAGGCTGGTGGTCTTGATGGTGTGACGATGTGGCTCGTTCTACTGGGTCAGCTTAGGTCAGCATTTTTGGTAGTATTAGCTTCCCGAGTGCTAGCACCGAACATCAACATAGGCGAACTCGCCAAACCACGTGGATCCTATCTTTATACACACACACACACACACACACACACACACACACACACACACACATATATATGTGTGTGTGTGTCTGTCTATATATATATATGTGTGTGTGTGTGTGTGTGCATGTGTGTGTGTGTGTGTGTGTGTGTGTCTGTATTTGTCTATCTATCTACATAGACAACGTAAAACATTCATCGCCTATCCACACGTGCCCCAAGAACATCGTTGTGATCACGCGCTAAAACCAACCACGCAGTCCCCTCCCCTTCTTCCCGCCCACCCCGCCTCGCCTCTGCTGAAATCTCACACGACCCCCCCCCCCCCCCCTCTCTAGATGAAGCCAATGGCGGCGGTGGCGGGCGTGGCCTGTCTTCTGGCCGTTGCTAGGTGCACGACGACGGCGACGGCGAAGAAGGAGAAGAAGGAAGGCGTCCACTTCAATCTCTTCTCCTCGAACGGCCTCTCAGCCTCCGAGGTCGACGAATCTCTCGACGGCGATGCTCGAGGAGAGAGGATATTCGGCCACCTGACCTCGACCTCGACCACTCGACTCACGACCTCGACTCTGACGGCGCTGTCGACCTGCCTCTCGATCCTGAACGACGCGCCGAACTTCAGGAGGAGGAGGAGGAGGAGAAGGAGGGCCGACTTGCTGCCTGATCTGTGAGGAAACGTTTTTTTGTTTTTTTTTTCGCGGGATAAAGCTGGCGTTTAAGTTTTTATTTATTGATCTGTTTATCTATTTTAACTTTTGGTGATATCAGTCATTTATTCTTAGTTATTTAATTTTGTTGATATATATTATTTTTCTTATTTTTTAAATAAATGCTGATTAAAAAAAAAAAAAAAAGTCTTATCTAGTATAGTTTTTAGTTATGCATTTATTTTTGTTGATATATATTTTTCCTTTTCTCATCTTTTAAATATTCGATCTATCCGTTATTCTTAGTTATTCGTTTATTTTACGTTCTGTATGTTTTTTTCTTGTATATTCTTTTCTTTCCTTCTTTCTTTTTTTCTGAGAAGTAGCAGGCGATGTTACATATTAAAACAACTTCACACACTTAAAAATCAGTAGCTACATCGTTACATCTCTTGTTTAGAAACGAATTATAATTAATTCTATTGTTATATTTTCCGCTGAGACATAAATTTCTTCTCCTTTACATTATTTAGATAAACCACGAACCCACAGAACAAAACAAGGAGAAAGATGATGATAACGATGATGAAAACAATTATAATGGCAGTGATAGTGACACTTGTAAAGACAACAATAGGGATGATAGTGATAAAAGAAATAATAATGATAGTAGACAAATAATAATAGCAATGATAATGATAATAATACTGACTCTATTCACCCACAGAAGAGACGACTTAGGACAATTCTCCTCGAACTTGGAGGGAACTTTGAGCGCCGTGGAGAGCTTGGAAGAGCTTTCCCAGCAGCAGCGCGACTTCCTCCATAGGGACGACCGCAGAATCACCATCTGGACGACCGGCTTCACGACCCTCACTCTCACGACGACCTCCTACATCGCCGGGACGACCGTTACTGCCACGGCTTACTGCATCACTCCTGGTCTCACGGCGGGCTGCTTCGGGAAGTAATGACGACTTGGGGCGACTTAGGACGACTTCGGCAGCGCGGACGACTTGGCGACGGGTCATCGTCTCTGGCCACGGCTACAGGCTGGGCACGACCCTCCTCTGACGACCTCTCCCGACTCCTGCGATCAGAAAACTTGTCTTTCTCTTCCTCTCTCTTCACAACAACTGCCGAACGACCCGCGGCGGAAGGTCGTCAAAAGTCGCATCGCATTTTTCTTCAATTTTGTAGATTTTGTTATTGTGAATGTTGTTGTTTGGATTTTCCTCCCCATGCACGAGGCTCATCTTAATAAACATTTGCTTGACAATTTCGCCGGGGTTTCCTGAACAGCTCACGAGGGACAAAAGTTGCAAACAATGTAATTTTGTTTTCGTGCAATATGGTAAGGTTGATTAATTATTCTAAATTATCTTATGCATTACCACCTAAGTAACGGCTTATTATTTTACGCCTGTTAAGTGCGTCGAAATTATGAAACGGCTATAATAATTTTATGAGTAAAAAATATGTGTAGTCTTTAGGAATATATTTTGAGAGGGGATAATTTATGAAAACAATTTATCTTATGTTTGAATATAGATTATTTCCCCCAAGGAAACGAAGCAATCTTTTCCTAAATAAATAAATAAAACGTTTCGGTATAGATCCAAGAAAACAGGATAAAAGTTTTTTTGGTCTGAGACCTTAGCACACTTTTCCACTCTACAGGCGACTGGCATTATCTCCCTTGGCATTCCTCACAAAGATGGACATCACCTCGTCTTTTATCAATCTCACCTTTATTAACACAACTGCTTCTCGATTGGGGAGGACGCTGGTTTCCCAAAGTCTCCTCTAAAATTCTGGCATCTTTGAATTAGGGGAATGTATCCACTTCTTTCTCCCTTTGTCTCGAAGGCATTTTCTGGCGCTGGGTTTGAAGTCGTTGGGTGGAAACGAGCGTAAGAATAATACTTTTTAGCAGATACCTTTAACCTGTTGTCATTTTTTTTTATTCTTACTGACACGAACACAGTTTTTTTTTTATACAGACACCACTGCGAGCAATATTGTATCTCTCTTACCAGTGCTGCAAGAAAATCTCTGCAATGGAAACCGAGGAAGTGAAGGAACATTCCTAGCTGCAATCCTCTCTTTGCTCTCTACTCCAAAGCCTAAGCCATTTCCGGAGTTCATGCCCCGGAGATGGCATATTGTCACGTTGATAACTAAATAATTTTACACGCACACACACACACACACACACACACACACACACACACACACACACACACACACACACATATATATATATATATATATATATATATATATCAGAGACATTATTAAGCAAAGATTTTCAAACAGATTCCTCATCCTACTACCATATATTTAGCTGTCCATAAAAAAAGAGTCTCACTAGTAGGAAACTGTGGAATCCTTTGCAGTTACGTATTGTATATCACGTACTCGCAATGGAAAGATAGATATGATTTTCCAATGTTAGAGAAACTGTACTTGACAACCACTGTTTGGTTTCTGACAACTTCTTCACAAACGTATATAAAACACATTCTAATATGTAAGAGTGTTCAGCAGATAGATATGCCACAAAGGCATAATAAATTTTACTATGAAAAAGCACTATTTTGGCCTATATCTCTAAATATTCTCTCCCTGGTGAAAACTGCTCTGAAGTGGTGAGGACCCTGAGGTGCCTATGAGCTGGCGAGCTGGACCCAAAGGTTGCCAATAATGGAATGGTCACAAGCAAGGGATAAAAGCAAATGGTTTCCATGTGCAAATCTTAAGAGATGGGCCACCTTTACCTGACTTGTCCCCTCTTTGGTCGGGGAAAACTCTTTAATGGATTTGTCATAATACACACACAACGAACTGCGCTCCAGGTAATAGATTCCTTGAAACACTTTTAGCTCTTATGTTCACAATTAAACCCTGACGTGTAATGGCTCCTTTGCGGGGCTTGGTAGGCGAGGAAATGATATTATCACTTGCATGGACAACATAATGCAATAAAAGCAAACCTGGCAAACATATAAAAAAAAAACATTTTGCCAAAAAATATCTAATGTCGCAGACTCCTGTTGTTGTGTCTCCAACATGGCAAAACTGTTCGAGGTTTTCTGAGGTGATCCCCGAAGAAATGTGAGCCAGAACTGTTGCTAGATGAGAGTTATCGTCTGAATACAATGTGTAACATAACACTCATGTTCTCACAAGACCTTTGAATGGTGTGATTTTTTAAAATTAATTTATTCATTTGTCTATCTGAGACCTGATGGGGTATTGTGAAGAGAAACTATTGGAGGAATTAACGAGATATCAGTAATGTGTTGGTTAAAGCATATAAAAAAGTGACTGAGGCTAGAGTACACCTCATTCTAGTTCACCTCTTCAGCCTTTTGCACAGATTTTTGGTTTGGGTTACCGGGGCTTATTTAAGAGTGTACATTAAATGCATCGTTAGGTGGTATTATCCCTATTTGGCGTCACACCTGATAGTGTGAGTTTGTTACACGAACTCATATGGTGCATGTAACTGTGCCTGTGTGTCTTAAGTTTCCCATTACTCCAAATTTCCTAAACTCTCCACTAAAAAAAAAACAACAGACACGTGACATTTGTGGTGCATGCATATATATGGGCAGACATTGCTGGGATCATGGTTTACGTACGTAAAACAGAAAATGGTAAATTAATACATATTCGCTTTTCTTAAAAAAAAAAAAAAAAAAGGACATATTCTGATGGTTATGTATAACAACCATGCCATATAAATCATTTTCGGGTTATTTTCATGAGACCAAATTCGTTTTCTTGAAATTTGGAATAACCGAAAATATCTCCCTCGGGCAGAGAATAAACAGTAAAATAGGGCTTGACAGTATCTCGACTGAAACCGTCCATATGCAGCTCCACAGTTTTTCAACTGCCAAGGTATGCGTCAAATCCTTCACATCAAATCACGAAGATGGTGACAGCCTTTTCCCTGTATCTTGTCAAGTGTGGCTAAAAAAAAGTCCTGGAGATAAGAAATATGAAGTCTTATATACAGCAAAATCTATGCGTTATTTACGCAGAAGGGTACGATTTTATCCTCAATTCCAACCCGGCCTCTTCAATATTCCTCACACCATTCGCTCTACCACTACAGATGTGCCTCATTCCGCATTCCCCTGTGGATATTCGAGATGAAAAAGGAACGCCCACATGTTGCGAGTTGTGTCTTGGGGAGTGAGGAGTTAACTCTTTCCTCCAAGGTAAGGGAGTATACCTGAGTTATAACCTTTGTCCACATAACAACAGACCCTGATTAAGCTTCTTATCAGATACGACAGTAGTTATCTATTTTCTGTTATGAAAAAAAAATACTATGTTTAGTTTAGAAAATGAAGTTCTTGCATCTATTTTTCGACGCGGTGCTTACGTGCTTGTTTCGCATAAAGTTTTTTTTAAAGTTAGCTAATAGAGGCGCTCAGAATCTAAATGGTTCTCTCGCACCCATCATGGGAAACAGACCACACAGCACTTCTGCAAGTCAAGGAAACACAGTCGTCAGCAAACCCTATGGTGTTTAAAATGCTGGCTTCAGTTCACGAGGAAGCTCTTAACATCCGGGCAGATGATAAAAATTCCCCTGTATAGGATCTCTGCACTCTACCCCCTCTATTTTCTAATGGTACCTTCATGAGTTTAATTTAGTATACATAACTAGAAAGGATTCCACAATCCCCTTCGTATCAAAGTACATAACCCATATACAGTCATTTAGTCCCATAGTAAGAGGAAGAAAAACTTTTTTTTTTAGAAATTCTTCATATAAACCAGGATCTAGCAAGTTCGAACTCCAAAAACCCGCAAAGAAGAAGTAAAGAAGAAACATCTAGAACCTCTTTAAGTGCACCAGGAAATCTACAACAATATTTCGAGAAGCTAAGAAATCCGAAGAGAGCGCAAGAGTCGTAGGGATTACACGAAGGAAGACAGCAGATAATATTCTTGCTTCATCGCCCGAAGCGTTTGTCGTAATCATCTGCTATTTATATATCGATCTATATTAGGAACCTTCCTTGTGATGCACTGAGATTCTGGTTATTCATTACAAGCCATCAACAGTCTAATGATAATGATAACAAGGATAATAATGATACTACTACTATTACTACTACTACTACTACTACTACTACTAATAATAATAATAATAATAATCACAGAAGAAGAAGAAGAAGAAAGAGAGGACACAGAAATAAAACACTATTACAATAATGATGGTGATAATGACACTGATAATGATGACGAAAAGATGATGGCGATAACAAGATGTTATTACAGTGATATCAACGGAGAAGAAAGTAACGGAATAGAGGACCCCCCATGAAGCCTATCCATGAAAGAGATATATTCGTAATAAATGGAAAGAGCGGTGAAAGTTATTTGAAAATAAGCTGCGTGAGATTTGAGACGACCTCGGTGGATGAGAATCGGGTACGTAATGTTAAATCACGTGTGGTAGATAGGTGGTTGAGAGGTCCCCCTTTGTGAGAGATACCAATAGACAAAGATTGCTGTCCATGAAGTGTTGAAGTTATCTTCCAATATACATTGAAATACTATATTAGATGAAACCAGTGTCTTCCACGAGTTTCGTAAATATATGATGCTACCGAATTAATTCCCGAATTCCAACGGCATGCTCCCCCAACACTGCAGGATCGATGGTTTATAGAATTATGAAACGTTCTCTTAATTTGTGCTGATATGTGGAATTATTTGATATAACTCTTATCAAGATAAAGCACCAGCATGCATACACTGCTAATGGCCTCAACCTCTAACAGTATTTTCTTCTTCTCCTTCTCCTCCTCCTTCTTCTTCTCCTTCTTCTTCTTCTTCTTCTTCTTATATTTCTTCTTCTTCTTCTTCTTCTTCTTCTTCTTCTTCTTCTTCTTCTTCTTCTTCTTCTTCTTCTTCTTCTTCTTCTTCTTCTCCTTCTTCTTCTTCTTCGTCTCATACTTTTTCCTTTTCTTCTTCATCTTCTTCTCCTCCTTACTCTCTTTTCCTTTTTCTGTTTTTTTCCCGATCCCACGCTCCCACGCACAGACAGCGAAGCAAATAGTCTCAAAAGGTAAAACAACCGCACGACAGTTCACCTATTCTGAGATTCCATCAGCTTGCTTCATTCCTTCGCCAACGAGAGAATAGCCTTCAGCTCTCATCACGGTTTGGAGTGATAAAGGCTCAACAGACACTGCTTCCACTACGCCCATGAGGAATATCACTTTATAGGTTGCATAGGAAAATCCTGATAGATTTCTCCTTCTCCATAATGGCAGTAATGATAATGATGAGGATGGGGATGAAGATAATGATGATGATAAGGATGATGATGATGAATAATGATAATGATAATAGTAATGGTAATAATGATAATAATAATGTTATAACAAACAGTGACGATATTGATGGTGACAAGAATATTAGTAATAACTGAGGTTATGATATCACTGAACCATTAGTGATTTAATCAGATAATCAAATTACAATTAAGATACTAACCCTTTGATTGCATCTTGAGACGTAGATATTTCTCCTGAAATTTTTGTTTTTGTTTGTTAGAAGCAAAAAATAAAAACCGGTTTGAGCAAAATGCTTTATTACTTATATTTTCATTCATTATGTTTTTTTTTCTGATTTAATATTCATGTTTATTTTCCTATTTATTTACTGTTTTCATAAACTGTTAACGTTTTATGAAAACTATATTATCATTTTGGTTCTTGTCTTGTAGAAACCCAATGCGTTTCATTAATTATTATTATCATGGTTTATCAATTCTTCTTTTATTTATTGATATTGTATATGCCAGAAAAAAAAAATACTATCAGCGAGCACGAACTTAAAATCAAGTAAAAAATTTATAATGATCCTTAAATAAGTTTATTAAGTGATGTAAAAGCGGCGGCGGAGAGTCCAAATATATATATGTAGATATAATTGATATCTAACAACAGCATAACATTGACAGAGCATCAGGAAATACTGGTGGGTTGTCCCGCTTAGCACTGTGATGGACTGGACGACCTTCCACGAGAGGTCGTTTTGAGAGTCCTCCTTCATTCTACAGCTCCTGGAGACAAAGTCGTATCGGGGGGGTCGTTTCCAGCCCGTCACCGTGACCAGCGGTAAAAAAACAAGTGAGGAGAAGGTCGTATTCTTAGTCGTTTTGGGGTTAGGCCAAAACGACCCGTCAGTGTATCCAATCTGACCCTGTGAACCGGCAGGACACTACGACTTCAAAAGAGAGTCGTCCTGCGCCCGAGCGGTCAGATCGACACGCCACCAGGTCGTCCCATCCTCCCTACTTCCCGAAGCAGCCCGCCGTGAGACCAGGAGTGATGCAGTAAGCCGTGGCAGTGACGGTCGTCCCGGCGATGTAGGAGGTCGTCGTGAGAGTGAGGGTCGTGAAGCCGGTCGTCCAGATGGTGAACTTGCGGTCGTCCCTCTGGAAGAAGTCCCGCTGCTGCTGGGAAAGCTCTTCCAAGCTCTCAACCGACTTGACGCTCCCCTCGAGCTCTAAGGCCGCGATGTCCTCGTCCTCGCTGCGAAGGAAACAAGGCTCTGGGGTTAGCATGTTCTTGTTGCTGCTTTTTGTCTTCTTCCTCATTGTCATTGTTATAACTGCTATTATCTCTATCATTATCATTGGTCAGTATCAGTATCATTATTATCATTATGTTAATACTACTACTACCACTACTGTTCTTACTCTTATTGGAACCATGGTTATTTATAATAATAATGTTGATGATAATATTAAAGATAATAATAATAATGAAGATAATAAGGATAATAATAGGAGTAATACATCATGATCATTGTCATCAACAATAGTATTATTGTTATATTTCTCATTTATCTTTATTATTACTACTATCCTCTTCATTATTTTTACACTTATTACCATCATTGTCATTATTATTATTAGAATCAACACTGATTATTTTTAGTATATAAGCCTGATAAGGTCTATCGATGTGTGATATATATTAGTCATATATTAGCTATAGTAACTTGAATGGATATAGGTAGCTTCCCCTTTTAAAAATCAGTGCAAAAAATCGTCACAACAGAATCATTTTCAATTGTTCTTTTTCCCCGAGATATTTTCCAAATTTTTACATATATCTATACTATATTTATTGGTTTATTTACTTTATTTCTACACTTATACGTCCGCTGTTTACGATATCTTCGGTAAATAAACCATAGAAGCTCCGCCCACTGATAAACAGACTGTCGCTCAGCCAATGAAAATCAACCATCGGCGGACGTCTTTGTTTACATCCGGGCATTTGTCTTGAGGAATCCTGAGAGCGTGATATTTCTACGAATGTGAATGGGACCTTAATATAACATTAATCACGCTATGAAAATGGTTACACGATTTGCAGATTTCCTACCTTGTCTACGTTGTCTTTAGGTAGCAGCTTGGTATGACAAAAAGGGAAGAAAATGAGAAGAGATAAATATTTTTATCTTGAACAAAATACTTCTGGTATCCTACGCACTGAATCATATTGTTTTAGTTGGTGAGATAGTATAGAAAAAAGTAGAGGAAAAGACGATGAAGAAAAAGAAAAGTATTAGATAAAAGGATAGAAAACAACAACAAAACAAAACCGTAAAAAGGAGAAAGAAGATGGAAAAACAAGAGTGTTAAACAATCAAAGGAGGCGAAGAATGAATAAATGAGTAAGTACAGAAGCACCGAAGGGCGAGGCAAGAAGCGGTCCCTCCAGCCAAAGGGGCAAGAGAGGCCCTTGACTCACATGGACTCCAGTCTGCCCGCCCTCCTCTTCCTCCTCCTGCAAGCTGTGGCGGTGCCGAGGATAGAGAGGCAGGTGGAGAGCGCCGTCAGGGTGGAGGTCGTGAGGCGGGTCGTGGTCGTCGAGGTGTAGTACGCGAAGATCCTTTCTCCTCGGCCGCTTTCGTCGTCGAAGGACTCGTGCTCCTCCGAGGGGGACAGGTCCTTCGGGGGGAACAGGTCGTTTGGGGGGGGCGGGTCTTTCGGGGGAGACTGGTCGTCCGCGGTCACATCCTCGGCCGCGACTCCGAAGGCCACCACGACCAGTAGACACGCCACGACCAACAGCACGACTTTCATCTGCGGGACAAAATCTACTCTTAGAAGTGCTCCCGACGACCCTGGCTCTTCCGAAAGACCCCGGGAGGCGACCTTTGGCTGCGGCAAAGAGGAAAACACAACTTTTACGGCAAGAAGGACGACTTGGAGTTATTTTCTTCGCTCTTGTCAGTGACGCGAGAAACCGTGTCGTGTCACCAAAGTCGTTGATACTTGCTGAAAGTGAACCTGAAAATGTGTGTCTTTGTTTGTGTGCGTGGATTTGTTTGTATGCATGTGTTTGTTTGTGTGCGTGGATTTGTTTGTTTGTATGTGTTTGTTTGTGTTCGTGGATTTGTTTGTATGTGCTTGTTTGTGTGCGTGGATTTGATTGTTTTTGTTTGTTCACGTGTGTTTGTGCGTGGATTTGCTTGTCAGTGTGTGTGTGTTTGTGCATAGATTTGTGTATTGTGTCTATGTTTGTGTGCGTGTGAGCTTGTGCGTGGATTTATGCGTGTGTGTTTGTATGTATTTGTTTGAGTTTGTGTCTGTGTCTGTATGCATTTCAGACTTTACTGATCACAAGCTTGAGATAATTCAGAGGGGGAAAAATCAGGGAAAAAATCAGCTCGACCAACGTACTCTATCTCACAGTATTAACAAAGAGAAATGAGTCATTTTCTTGGCTTACTATCTATAAAGGAGGGGCGTCGAATATATGTCAGTCTTCCCAGTAGAATTAGGAAAAAAATATTTTTATCTTGTTATTAAAATTCCTAATTCACGAGATACGATTATTACGAGTGAAATATTGAATCAGTTTCTGGCATATGACGGCCATAAATACGTATACACACACATAATGATTCTGTAGTTTAAACCACCTGAAAAACAAACAAACAATAAAAAAAATAAAAAAAACAATGTCATTTGTCATGCGATGTCCATATCATAACACCGTTTTCTTGAACCAATTCGTTTTATCTTATTTTTTTCTTCTTATTAAGCTAACTGTTTTTGTTTTGTTTTTTTGTTCAGGTTATAATATTTTTCTTTTTTCGACGAATATTCTTCATCTGTTATTATTCAACCAGGAATCTTTCTCCTTTTGACCAAGCAATAACCGTAAATCATTCAACAAAAAATAATTTTCTGCTTCTCTTTTCTTCTTCTTCTTCCTCTTTTCTTCTTTATTTCATTCTTCTCTTCATAAAAAAATAAATATTTTTAAATTACTTAACCAAGAATCCTCATTTTATTCTTTTACTCAGAAAAAATAATGTTCCTTTTTTGCTCACCAATCCTCCTCCTCTTCTTTCTTCTTCTCCTTGTTCTGGTTCTTTCTCTTCTTCTTCTTCTCCTTGTTCTGGTTCTTTCTCTTCTTCTTCTTCTTCTCCTTGTTCTTTCTCTTCTTCTTCTTCTTCTCCTTGTTCTTTCTCTTCTTCTTCTTCTTCTCCTTGTTCTTGTTCTTTTTTCTTCTTCTTCTTCTCCTTGTTCTTTCTCTTCTTCTTCTTCTTCTCCTTGTTCTTGTTCTTTTTCTTCTTCTTCTCCTTCTCCTTCTCCTTGTTCTTGTTCTTTTTCTTCTTTTTCATTTTCTTCTTCTTGTTCTTGTTCTTTTTTCTCTTGTTCTTCATTTTCTTCTCCTTGTTCTTGTTCTTTTTCTTCATCTTTTCATTCTTCTTGTCCTTGTTCTTTTTCTTCTTTTCCTTCCTGTTCTTGTTCTTATTCTTTTCCTTTTTATTTTCCTTCTCCTTGTTCTTGTTCTTGTTTTCCTTCTTCTTCTGCTTCTTGTTCCTTTTTTTCTTATTATTTTACTTCTCCTTGTTCTTGTTCTTTTTTTTCCTTCTTCTTCTTGTTCTGTTTCTCTTTTTTCCCTTGTTGTTCTTGTTCTTTTTCTTCCTCTTCTTTCCCTTCTTCTTGTTCTTTTCCTTCTTCTTCTTCTTCTTCTTCATGTTCATGGTCTTCTCGTT
>NC_061846.1:3143663-3148663 GCF_019202785.1 Penaeus chinensis
GAGATGATGATGATGATAATAATAATAATAATAACGATGATAATAATAATAATAACGATGATAATAATAATGATGATGATGATGAGATGATGATGATGATGATGATGAAGATGATGATGATGATGATGATGAGATGATGATGATGATGAAGATGATGATGATGATAATAATAATCATTATTCTTGTTATTATCATTATCATTGTTGTTTTTATTATTATTATTATTATTATTATTATTATTATTATTATTATTATTGTCATTATTATTATTATTATTATTATTATTATTATTATTATTATTATTATTATTATTATTATTATTATTATTATTGTCATTATTATTATTATTATTATTATTATTATTATTATTATTATTATTATTATTATTATTATTATTATTATTATTATTATTATTGTCATTATTATTATTATTATTATTATTATTATTATTATTATTATTATTATTATTATTATTATTATTATTATTATTATTATTATTATTATTATTATTATTATTATTATTATTGTCATTATTATTATTTTATTATATTATATTTATATATATATATATATATAATATATATAATATTTTTCGCATTGTGCTATAAAAAAAAAAGATGGTTGGCAATCCTGTTTTTGAATTTGTTTACAAAAAAAAACAAAAAAAAACCCTACAACTGGATACTGCATGCTTTAAATGAATGAATAAACACATATTATTATATATACGCATATATATATATATATATATATGTATATATATGCATATGTGTGTGTGCGTCTGTGTATATGTACTACTTTCTGTTTTTCACCCTCTTTTTCTCACCAATTTTCCTAAACCCAAAATTCAATTGATTTAAGCCAAAGGTCCATAAACCATTGGGGTATTACATTAAGGATAATATATTTTCTTGCCTTTTTCTTTAAAAAAAAGGTTGCCTATTCTGAAATATCTATTGAAATGAAAGGGCTGCATGTATTTCAGAAATCCACAAAAAGAGAAAAAGGTAAAAAATAAATAATTCAACAATTCAACCTATTTTCCCTTTCTTTGATTTAGTCTTTTGTTCTATTTTTCTCTCTCTATGTATATAAAAAAAGTTTGATATTTGTCAAACCCAAAGTCGCATTTCTCATAAATTAATCGTATTTAATATTTATATTTTGTAGCATCTCAAAGTTTTATTTTTCTCAATAATACGGGCAAAATCTGCAAATATTCTATGATCAAACCTAATGTATGAAATGTCGTTAAATCGAAGCATATGAGTTTGTTTTCAAGTTTCTAGTCCGCTCTCTCTCTCTCTCTCTCTCTCTCTCTCTCTCTCTCTCTCTCTCTCTCTCTCTCTCTCTCTCTCTCTCTCTCTCTCTCTCTCTCTCTTTCTTTCTCACCCTTAGTTTATTTCACTATATTTCTTTCTGAATAACCCCCCCCCCTCTCTCTCTCTCTCTCTCTCTCTCTCTCTCTCTCTCTCTCTCTCTCTCTCTCTCTCTCTCTCTCTCTCTCTCTCTCTCTCTCTCTTTCTCTTTCCGAAATAAATGCAGAATTATCTCAAACATCACATAATACCTTTACCTGTTTCCTTGCAGAACTTCTTCGCTATATAATAGGAACGAAGTTTTCTTAACAATCACTTAAGTTTACGGTAAAAAAAAATCTTACCTTGAAGGACTGGCGTTTCTTAGCTTTGTCTAACTCGTTTTTTTTCAGTATATTTTTATAAGTAAATAAAAAAATAATAATTTGACATATATCCTTCGGTTCGGTCACCCAAACCTGAACACAAAGAACTCACTTTTTTTCTCTCTCTTTCGTTTTTTATTACCTATTTTACCTTCTCACACGTGGCATGTAAATATAAATAGATAAACAAATTGAAAAAAAAAATGAATAGATGATAAACAGATAGATAAGCCAATACGAAATGAAATGGAATAATAAAGCTTCAGAAAAACAGAAGTCAGGCCATCACTTACCGTGCACCGCCCGCCCGACCGTTCCTTCCACCATCTCGTTTTCAGTTGGTGGAGTTTCCCGTTTTCTTTGAGTCTCAAGACAGCCGAACTTATAGGATCCGTGTAAGGTGATTCTGGGTGAAGAGAAGGGGTGGTTATCATTTAAAAAATGCTTTATTTTTCTTCTAAATAGATCTTAAAATATATCTTAAGACGTTTGATAAATATGTATTATTTTCATACGGTCTCATACTGTACGTGTGTGCGTGATAATCACTATCGTCATCAAAGTAATCATCACTATCATTATCAATTTTATCAACACCACCCACGTAGATTTGCCGAGCGCGAGAACAGGGCTTCTGAGCCTCGGGTGAATGGACCCCAGTTTAATTAATGATGGTGATGGGTTTCAGGGGACCGTAAAGATCAGGTGAAAATTAATTTTATATATTTTTTTTAAAGATTGTTTATGTTGAATTTTAAAAATACTTTGTGTATCTTATATTTGTATGAGACAATTAAAATTCAATAAACAAGGAGCATTATGCACATTGCAGACATAGTTATGTGACTATTTCTTGGAAAGAGGGTCCATAGCCTTCATTGAATTCTCAAAGGGGTCCGTGACTCTCAAAAGGTCACGAACCGCTGCGCCAGAATAACGCGCTCACCACACCCGCCGCCATAATCATCACCCTTTGCATTATTGTTACCACCGTCCATGCAACGACCTCCCCCCCCCCCCCTCCTTTCCCCCTCCACCACCCCCCATCATCACCACATCCCCATCCCCTTACCCCCCTACCCCCCTCCCCCTCCCCTCCACTTACCCGGCGGCAGAGCGATGCCATAGCTCTTGGAGTCGAGCAGCCCGCCGACCTGCATGAGGTCACAGCGCCTCTCGACCTGGAACTCGATCGACGACGACTCCATCAGGAAGGCGTACTGCCCGTTCGACTTGGACACGCGCTCGACCCCGGCCTCGTTCGTGTCCGTGAAGACCGAGGGGCGGGCGCTCGACATGGCCGCCCACATGCGCTGGTACGTGGGGATGGTGCTGTCCCTGTGGAGGGCGAAGGGGCGGTGGTGAGGAGGGAGGTGCTGAGGGTGATGGTGATGATGATACTTGGTAATGATAATGATAACAATGATGATTATTATAACAACAACAACAATAATAGTAATAACAGTTATGGTAGTAATGATAATGATAAGAAGAATGATAATGATAATGATAACAATAATAATAATAATGACAGTGATAATAATAAAGATACTACTACTACTACTAATAATAATAATGATAATAATAATAATGTCATAATAATAATAATGATAACAATAATATTGAAAATAATACAAATATAATAATAATAATAACGACAATCAACAATCATACGTCTTTTTACGTTTCGTTTGCAGAGCCGCGCGTCACCTCAAACACTCAGTATTTCAAACTACTACAATATTGATAAAAAAAGATTGCTTTTTCCCTCCTTGCTAGCTATTCCCGAATGCATATCTTTAACTAAGTGTCTTTTCTTCTTTGCAGGGAACAGCGAGAATTCAAATGAGGGGAATCGGACAATTAGCACCAGCCATCTTACATAAAGACTTTAGTTTTTTTTTATCCCTATTAAAAAAAAAAAAAAAAAAAAAAAAATATATATATATATATATATATATATATATATATATCAATGTGAAAAAAATCGTCGTGTGAAAAAAAAAATCGCCGCTTCGAAAGAAAAAAAATTTGCTGTATGAAAAATTTACCTCCATGTGAAGAACAAATTATCACCTAGTAAAATTATATAGCCGAGTAATCGCCGTGTAAAAACCTTGTCCCCGTGTGAAAAACTTACTCCGTATGAAATTTTTTTCCCCGGGTGAAAAACTTACTCCGTGTAAAAGATTTGTCCCCGTGTGATAACTTTATCTGTGGCAGACAGCTGTCCTCGGCGAGATATTCGTATTGTTCTGGGCGACTTCAATGCGGTATCCGGCTGCGATCGAGCTGGCTACGAAATGTCTGTCGGTCCTCATGGCTCAGGGGCTGATGCTGGCAGCGAGAATAGCCTCCTTTTCCGTGACTTTGCTGGGTCCCAGAAATTGAGGATTTCTGGCTCCTGGTATCAGCATTCTGACCCGCGTCGTTGGACTTGGTACAGCGATACGGGTAGTGTGGCCAAGGAGATCGACCACATCCTCGTTAGCACTCGGTGGAGGATCCTCCAGAACTGCAGGGTGTACGAAGCGCCGTTCTGTGGAACTGATCATAGATTAGTTGTGGCTACTCTCCGGGTCCACTTTATAACACCCCGTCGCCAAAATGAACACCCTAGGGTGTGTCATTTGGGCAGATTGAGGGAGGACGAGTGTGCCCGGGGGTTTGCCGAGGCTATCTCTGGTCCACCCTGCCTGACTGAAGTCAGGGGGACGATCTCCAAGCTGAAGAGTGGTAAAGCAGCAGGTGTTTGTGGCATCCCAGCTGAATTGTTAAAGGCTGGTGGGGAACCAATGGCAAGGGGCTTGCATGCAGTCCTGTCTGCCATCTGGCAGACTGGTACCATTCCCCCTGACCTGCTGAGGGATGTGGTCATCCCTCTCTGGAAGGGGAAAGGGGATCGCTGGGACTGCAGCAATCACCGAGGCATTACACTACTCAGTGTACCATCCTCGCGCACATCCCACTGAGACGTATCAGAGACCACCTGCTGAGGCACCAAAGGCCGGAGCAAGTCCACAATAGACCGCATCCCGGCGCTTCGAATCGTGAGTTCGGACGTGGGATGCTCGCAGCCTACATCGACCTCAAGAAGACGTTTGATACGGTGCATCGCGAATTACTCTGGGAGATCCTGAGGCTAAGAGGAATTCCAACAAGTATTGTTGCAGGAGTCATGAAATCTCTCGACAAGAGTATTTGGAGATGCTGGTAACTGTGCCGAAGGACCAAGCTACGTGTTTTCAAGGCCCTGATACTGCCAGTTTTACTATATGGTAGTGAAACTTGGATGCTATCTTGTGTCCAACCAACG
>NC_061846.1:3156163-3171163 GCF_019202785.1 Penaeus chinensis
GAGAGAGAGAGAGAGAGAGAGAGAGAAAGAGAGAGAGAGAGAGCGAGAAAGAGAAATGAAAATGTACACAGAGAAAGAGAGGGAGACAGAACAGAAATAAGAGAAAGATAATAATAATAATAATAATAATAACCATAGTAATAATAATAGCAATAATAATGATAATAATAATAATAATAATAATAATAATAACAACAATGATAATAACAACAACGATAAACAGGGCTACATCCCGAGCCTTCCCTCCGAGCTGAGAAAGGACCTTACTTGGGTGCAATATCGGACCCCTGTTGCATAAGAGACCCGATTGTGAACCAGAAGGCATTGCTTAGGCTGATGGCGTTCTCGAGTTCCTCGGGGTCCTGGATGCAAGGGTGAGGGTTATCCCATTCATTTGGCGCGATCCTGAAAGACATATCCACAGCCACGCGGGTCAGCAAAGGAGGGGGGAAACACCCACACTTCCAAGAAAAATGATGAAGGATTGGATGAGAGAGAAGAGAGAGAAAAAAAAAAAAATTGATTGAGAAAAGGGTAGGGAAAGACAAATGATTTGAGTGGAGTCATGTGTACAAAAAAAAAAAAATTGCATTCGAGAAAAATCAAAATGAACATAAGCAGGTTTTCTCTTTTTTGATCTATAAAAGGTGTCAATATAGATATCAACATTATAAGATCATGCTTGGAGGTTCGTGGTGGCTGGCTGGTTCGCTGTTTTATTAAAAAAAAAAAAAAAAAAATGTAGAAGGGAACATAAGCAAAAGTGGATAAGTGGATAGGTCTATGTGGAGAGGACGAGGCTTGCGCCAGGATTAGCGGCCTTCATTCTAAGCTTTTGGACGCAATGCACAGTCAATGGTCATAAAACAACGAATGGGCTGACTAGAAAACACACGAATATATTTATCTGCTTGTTTGTTTTTCTTCTTATTTTGTGTGTGTTTTCTTTCTCTTCCCTTCGTTGTTGATTTACACATTGTTCAGCTTTGATCTTGTACAGTCGAGGGGAAAATTTCTTTCCACTTTGTCGACCGATCACTTACGAAACGATACGGTGTAGTGGTGTAGTGGATGGCACATTGTGTAGTGGTTTACAATTTACGGATAAGAATGTGTTACTTAGCTCAGTATTCAGTCATTTACCGTTTTGTTTGGAATATGTCATATAAGGAAATCATAGCATACCAAGTTTCATAATGTTCCGTCTCTTTCCGTAAATAATCGGACGAGGAAGTGGCGAACTTTTCCATCTGACAGTACAAAGTACTAAAAAATGCTCTTGTTAAGTTCACGTCGGACACTTTAACCATTCTTGAAGAGAATGAGAAATTGGTTATTAAGAAAAATATATATACACATTATATATATATATATATATATATATATATATATATATATATAGCTACACGATTCCCTGATTACCTTACTAAGTAGAAAAATAAATAAATATAAACGTCCCATCAACAAATACAATATTGTCACAAGAAGCAAAAACACTAGAAACTAGAAAACATACAAGCGCATATCTAATGATAAAATACAAAAGTAGGTTCATTTGCCATGTTCTAGAGTTATGCAATCTAAAAATAATGTTTTGGAGCCGTCTAAAAGCACACACGGAAAAAAATGATAATAATAAGTGAAGCAAAAGATTTAATTTCCTCGCAGGATATTCGAAATACAGGTCCCCCCCCCCCCCCCCAGCCTCAACGGTTATGCCAAAAAAGAAAAAAAATCCTATTAAAACTATTGAATTGCATGATTAAGTAAAAAAGCAAACAGGTGGTAAATTTAAATATTCGTATTGGATTACAAGCCATTCTATAATTAAGCAAATCAAGGCCCTCAGTCAAGCATACAGCATAAGCACACGTCCATCCCCTTTCAAAAATGTATATTTAAAAAAAAATCAATAACATATTTGGCAAAGGAGCAGTTACTATGGGTTGTCAATTCTCTGAAATAAATGCAGACATTAATATCATGGTAATTAGTGGTACCACCGTGTAATAGCAGGTCCTTGTAGGTGAAAAAATATATTTGGTCAACTGTAGGGAAGGAAAGCATGGCGGACCACAATCGATTAGAAATTAATGTCTTTTTCGTATATAAAAAGTTTTATTGATGTAGCTTTATAATGAAAAAATATATATTTGAGGATATGTACTGATTAATTAGGTTTCTCTTTTATTGCTTTGCTGCTTATTTACAAGTGAAAGAGTTTCAATGATTTGCCGCGCGACGAGAGAGCTGACGTAAGCATGACGTCACACTACATTGAAAATCATCAACATTATTTCCTGATCAATAGTGGAAAAGGCGTTGATCACAGGGGACAGGTACTGGATCTTTCAATTAAAAGAAGAAAAAAGTAGGTTAACGTACAAATGGTTTAAGGTCTGCGAGAAGGGATCGAAACAATAAAGGAATTCTAATAATATAGATAATATCTCCTGTTACTGGAAAAAAGTAGAAATAAATCTCGTAAAAAAATACAGTCAAAAGAAAAGGTCATCTTCAGTGATCAATATATTACAGAATTCCATTATTGAACAAAGGGGTATACCCAAGCAATCATCTACTGCAAACCAAAACACTCACGCTCGAGACATTTTTTTTTTTTTTTGTTCCAAACGTATATCTCTTGACGACAAAGACGAAGACGACGCTTGCACAAATTCCTGTCTTCGCACATTTTGAAAGTGTACATCAAAAGCACACAGAACAAGAAGAAGAGAAAAGAGAAAACAAAAAATGCATAAAAGTGCACACCCCAAGCTACCGATTTTATTTTGTTTTCTTTTTGAGTTTCTTTTTATACGTATCCTACCTAGGAGCTATGTCGGCACCTTGGCACAAGAACGTCGCGATAATAAACCACAATGAGTTTACGAGGTTGAAACAGTTTTCTAACTCTTCGGGTTCCTCCACACAAGGGTAGGGGTTCGTCCATTCCTCAGGAGACATTCTGAGAGGAAGAAGAAGAGTCAGTGACAGAAATTCCACGCGAGTTCCGTCACCTTGGCGTGGAGGAGGTCGGCGTGACGTGTTTTTTCCCCTTTTTTTTCATGCTTTCTCCTTCTCTTCCTATGTCTTCTTTTCCTTTTATTGTTCTTTTATTGGTTGATATTTATCTCTTTTTTTCAGTTTTAGCTTATCAGTCTTGTTACTGTTTTTGTTTATTCTTCAACTCTTCCATCTTCCGGGTAATTATATTTTGAATGTATTTTTACCATACCACAAAATATTAATTAAGGATCTGAAATCATAATGATAGCCGAAAAGGACATCATGGAAACCATCATACACATAGTGATAGTGATAAATAGTGATGATGATAATGATTACAATAACTAAAATTATGAAATAAAAATAGAACTTTTAACAATAATTATTATGATGTTAAGATGATAACAATAATAGTAATGATAGTAATAATGTTAATGATAATGGTATTGAAAATAATGATAATGATAATAATAAGAATAAGAATAACAATAACAATAACAATAAAAATGATAATAATAATTATTATTATTATAATTGTAACAATAATGATGATTATAACAACAATAATAATAATAATAATAATAATAATAATAATAATAAGAGTAATAATAATAACATCAATAATAAGAGTAATGATAATAATATTTATAATAATACGAAGAATTATAATGATGTTGATGATGATATAATAATAATGATAATAATGATAATAATAATAATAATAATGATTATGATAATAACAATAATAATAATAATAATAATAATAATAATAATAATAACAATAATAATAATAATAATAATAATGATAATAATAATAACGATAATAATGGTAATAATATATATATATAACAATAATATAACAATACAATAATGATAACTGAAATGATAATAATTATAATATTAATAATAAGGGTTATAATAACAGCAGTGATAATATTAAAGTAATAATAATGATAATGATAATAATAACAATTATTATTAACATTATTACAATAATACTAATTATTATTATTAGAATTATAATAGTAATAATAATAATAATCATTATTATAATAGTAATAATAATGATAATAATAACAACAAGAGTAATAATAATAATAACAATGATATTGATAATAATGATAACAAAAACGTTAATAATAATAATAATGATAATTATTATTATTACAATCATTATTATTATCATTATTATAACAAATGCAGTAATAATCATTATATCTAAAATCGTATTAATAACACCGTGAATAATATTAGAAATTGTAGTAAAAACGAAACATATCATTTCAACGTCATATAATACCAATATATTTTTTTAATATTGACAAAAAGAGGGAGGAAAGGAGAGAGAGAGAGAGAGAGAGAGAGAGAGAGAGAGAGAGAGAGAGAGAGAGAGAGAGAGAGAGAGAGAGAGAGAGAGAGGGAGAGAGAGGGAGAGAGAGGGAGAGAGAGGAGAGAGAGGGAGAGAGAGGAGAGAGAGAGAGAGAGAGAGAGAGAGAGAGAGAGAGAGAGAGAGAGAGAGAGAGAGAGAGAGAGAGAGAGAGAGAGAGAGAGACTGATAGACGGACAGAGAAAAAGACGAACAGAGAGGGAAAGACCAAGAAATAAACAGCGACGGAGAAAACCACGGATATCGGAAGACAAACTGAGAAAACACTGAGACAACAAACTCCCGGGAATTCTAACCACACATCTAGCCTCTAACAGACGACCTCCCCCTCCCCTCCCACCTTCAAGATTCTTGCGCCGTTGAAGTTAGGGAAGTTGTGAAAATTTTCCAAAAAATGAAGAAAAAAGGTAGAAAATAAATAAATAAGTAAGTAGGAGAGAAACAAAAAATTACTGTAATAATCAAGTGTCTTAGCAAAGTCGCCGCGGTCGTAGCAGTACCGTAGCAAGATGAAGCAATCGTCTTGTGGAAACGGTGTGCCAAGCTTGCTGCACAACTTGGACGGAACTTGAACACGACCAAGGAAGGTCATGCGATGCCAGACGGCGCCGCTTGCATTGCTTGGATGTTGCTTGACATGTTGCAGAATAAAGGAGAAGTCAATTCACTAGTTCTTATTCACAGTTCTACAACCGAGCGCCCACGAAGATCAGATCGTGCAGAGTCGTGCACGTTGGTCGTGGAGTTATCTTAAATAAAAATGACGTCGGAAGGAAGTCGTGGCAGATCGTATTCATTCGCAACCTGTCTCTTCGCCATCTTGTCAAGTCGTCGCGAGTCGTAACGACTTAAAGTAGTAATAAGGGAGGATGGGGTAGCCGATGAAGAAGGTTGTGGGGGTAGAGCTGATGAAGTTAAGCATGTTGGGAGAGTAGAAATGTCTCCTGGAGATTGAGTGTTGACTTGGGTGGATAATGTACTGGTAGGCATTGAGGAGGGGGTAGTAGTTGCAGAGTTCAGAGCCATGGCCAAAGGAGAGCCTGGGGTCGGGGAATTGGAAGAGTTTGAATTGGTGGGGTTATGAGATTAAGGGGCAAGCCTTAGTGCCCCTAATAATGGTATAACATCTTTGGCCATGGTAAGCCTGGAGTATGTTGGGGAGAGAAACAGTCCACCCCTCAGGGTCCCGTTGAGGGGTAAGGACTAGACAAATTGAACAGTCCACCCCTCAGGGTCCCCTTGAGGGGTATGGACTAGACAAATTGAACAGGGAAATACTGTGCCCATGGCTCCCTCAGGCCGTTCAGGACTGGTACAAAGTCATCCTTTCATCCTTTCAGCACGGCTCTGATACCTTAGGAAGTGGGTAGTAGAAGGTGTTGGGGAAGGGACGGAAACGGAAAAGCAGGAGGGGGAAAAAAGCCCATGCAAAATAAGTTGAGTCGAGGGCCGAGTCCCAAGGCAGGGGAGTTCCCCAGCACTGGGTCCCTGACTTTGCCTTCTAAGCCCCTCCAAGGGATTAGGGCGAATGAAAAATAAAGAAAGGAAGAAAAATAAAGTAAAAGAAAGAGCTTGAAGGTGGGGTATAATATTCGCTAAAAACTTTCAATAAAGAAATGAGATAACAAGAGATAATAAAGAGCCCACAAAAATATACTCGAAAAAATATCACATTTTTTTCCGTTTCCTTTCGTCTACATATATATTTTTTCGAATCAACCTCGGTATAAATGACATGACTTCGATTAAGTTCCCTTTCAAAAAATAGGAATGGAAAATCAACAGAACATACACATACATTAAAAACATGAGAAGCAAAAACAAGATTATGTCACAACCTTACCGAATGACATAGTTTTTTGTTTGTTTGTTTGTTTGCTTTTCTGCAGCAGTAGAAACCATATACCACGAAGAGGGTGAAAAGCGGACTAAATTTTATAGTTGGGTAATGAAGACTTTTAATGGTTAACGTCTATGAAGGTCTAAATAAAAAATGGAAAAAAACGAGGGTTTCACATCAGCCAACACTGAAAAAAAATGAATAGATATCAAGCTAAATGAAAATGAAATAAAAGAAATGCAAGGAAGAGAGAATTAATAAACTAAGAAACACCGAGAAACAGCAACTTCACAGCAGAGTCACGAAGCTTGGAAGAACAATCAAAACAGCTACCAAAATATATATATAAAACAAGAACAACAACAACAACTAAGAGAAGAAGAAAAGAAAATGAACTACACAAATGAAAAGTAAATAAAGAACACAAATCTATTTAAAAGAACTAAAAAAAGGCAAGACCATAGGCTCAGTTATGGCCTTTGGGATATTTTTTTTCCTCGATTGTTCATGATGAAGACAGGAGGAAAAAATAAAGAAAATTGGTTCACTGACTCCGACATAGCTGCTTTACTGAGAGGGGGCGTGTCCAGGTTATAGCATCATTTCGTGAGATATATTTTGTTCATAGATTTAAATATATACTAGCTTCATAGGGAAGCTGTTTCTCTATATCTGTCTATAAACATAAATAATAATAATAATTCTAATATTACTTATTATTGATTTACTTTTTTTTTTTTTTTTTTACTTTCCTGATTTCGAAGTAAGTTTGTGCCAGAGAGAGAAGAAAATGACGATGTAGAAGAGAAATGTATTTGTAGCGGAAAGAAAAATAAGTTTTAGTGGTGCTAATGAAAGAGGTAATTTAAGAGACAAACATGAACCTTTAACTGTATTTTTAGTAATCAAATAAGGAAAAGTATATATTATATTTGTATCAGTTAGTCATAGCAGAAGGATATAACAACTAATTCTATACTATGTAAAGAAGAAAATGGGTTATTTTTGACAATTAAAGCCTCATAATCAGTAAGAAAATTGAGGAAATAAAGAAACAAAAGTCAAAAGTATTTTCTATATCAATTCAAGTAAGCAATCCGGATTTCTTTCAAACAGAATACCAGATTAAGCAAAGATGAGTGTATATCAGCTGTTTTTTCTTTGTTTGTTTGTTTTATGTTGTTACTGTACTGTCTGCTTAGTGAAGAAGTGAAGAAAGAAAATTGTTGCGTTTGTACCAATTGAATAATAATGAATTGGACCAATTACAAAAGATAAGTCTAAATAAGAAGGAAATGCAGCTTGTTTCATGGTCAATTCAAGACAAAAAACGGACGAAAGGAAGAGAGAAACGGAATTTGCTGGACACGCCCCCTGCGAACGTGCTCGAGGGAAATTAAAATAAATAATAAGAAGGACTAAAACCAATCTTCTTCTTTTTTTCATACTTAGGAGCAATGTCGGCGCCCTGACACAGGAACGTGCCAATAATGAACCATAAGGAATTGAGAAGCGTAAAAGAGTTCTCTAGCTCGTCCGGGTCTTGTATGCAAGGATACGGAGAATCCCATTCCTCCGGCGCCATCCTGTACGAGGTTAAGGGTGGTCAGGTTGGCTGCCCTTGTTGCTCACTATTTAGAACTTTTTTGTTTTTCTCTATGACTTTGTGAAAAGTATTGTTTTTTTTTTCTCTCTCCGAATGGTTGGATTACTTTTAGGAGGTGATTTGATTGGTTGAAGTATAACAGAAGTCAACTCAAAGGATTCGAAAAACTGTAAGCTAAAAGTCATAGTATCCGTTTCTTTACATTTGGCTTCATTGCAAAATTTTATTCAGAATTTTGGTTATCAAAAGTACAGTAAGTCTGCTTTTTTCTGCAAAAAGAAATCCAATTAGTCGCTGAGGATACACACATGCATACAGTATACATATGTATATATGTATGCAAGTATATAAACGTATACGTTGTAGGCTGTTTCCATACAAACATTATATATCTGTGTGTATTTGCATATATATATATATATATATATATATATATATATATATATATATTTACCTATATAATATATATTATATATATACTTATATAACATATAAATGCCTATATGTATACATATATATATATATATATATACATATATATATATATATATATATGTATATATATGTATATATATATGTATGTATGTATGTATGTATATATATATATATATATATATATATATATAATCATATATATAAATATATATGATTATTTATATATATATATATATATATATATATATATATATATATATATATATATAATACACACACATATATGTGTGTATATACGTACTTTTCTATACATAAATGTATACATATATACATATATACACATATATATATTTAAACATACACACACACACACACACACATATATATATATATATATGTGTGTGTGTATGTGTGTGTGTGTGTGTGTGTGTGTGTGTGTGTGTGTGTGTGTGTGTGTGTGTATCCATATACGTATATATGCACAGCGTGTACATAAATAATTCCTCTCAGCACGACCCATCGATGACCTGCAAAGACTGAATGTTCTGTCAGTGACGTCATTAAATGCATCCTGATGTCACGCAGGAGAGAGAGAGGAGTGACGTTGCCTCTCTCGCCAGCGACCTGCCTGGAACAGAACTGGCTCAGAGAGACACAGGTGATGATAATAGTGGAAGTAGTAGTTGGGGCAAGAATAATGATCTACTTGAATACTTGAATAAGATTGTGTTATTATCTTATTCAATTACCAAGAAGGATGTACCTAAATAGTCACGAGCAAATTTGAGGAAAGAAAAAAAAACAAAAAAACATGTATATAGAGTCTATACATGTATGTGTATGTACATACATACAAACATAAATATACGTATGTGTGTGTGTGAATACAAACAAACACACACACACACACACACACACACACACACACACACACACACACATATATATATATATATATATATATATATATATATATATATATGCATGTATATTTATGTATGTAAGTATGTATATATCTATATATATACAAATACATATATATATATATATATTTAAATATGTGTGTGTGTGTGTGTGTGTGTGTGCATGCACAAACATATGTATACATATAAATCCTACCAGTAAATGTTCACACGTACAAACAATACATTAGCTAATCCCATTTCACACCCAGAGACTCCTCTAAGGAGCACGCAACGCAACACGAACTCCAGAGCCACCACGCACTCTGGATAACCTTTCTAGCCTCCTTCCCCTCCTATTCCCTTGCCATCACTCTCCTATCATGAAATAAAACTCCCATCTGCCTGCCATCTTTTACCCTCTCACTTCTCTCCTACTCTCCTCTGTTATGGGAAGTCAACATATCAATGAATTCCTATTAGGCAAAGACTCGTCATATTAAAACCTATATATAACATTGCCCTCCCTATATAATGGCGCCTAACACATCTTAATATATAAAGATCAAACACTTTTCGTACATTAACAGTGTATCATCATGAATCCATCCTATAAATATATATAAGCATCCTATCAACATCTACCTTCTCCTATAACATTACCATCCTATCAACATCTACCTTCTCCTATAACATTACCATCCTATCAACATCTACCTTCTCCTATAACATTACCATCCTATCAACATCTACCTTCTCCTATAACATTACCATCCTATCAACATCTACCTTCTCCTATAACATATTACCATCCTATCAACATCTACCTTCTCCTATAACATTACCATCCTATCAACATCTACCTTCTCCTATAACATTATCATCCTATCAACATCTACCTTCTCCTATAACATATTATCATCCTATCTACATATTCTCTGCTGTCCAAACATAATGCCACTATTATATTAACACTAGTCTATAACATGGTGATACTACTGCAACATAAGCCCTTTCTTAGCAACACAAGCTCTTTCCCCCAACATCAGCTCTTTTCCTAGCAACATCAGCTCTTTCCCACCAACATAAGCTCATTTCTAGCAACATAAGCTCTTTCTAAGGAACAGCATGTCATCATGACCCTATCCTTTGCAACAGCAACTGAATCTGTAACTACTCATTTCATCTGATCTTCTAACAACTACTATAACAGGCACAACTATACTAACTACTCTTAAGCCGACTCTTTCACAACTACCATAACTACAAGAACAAGTAAGACAGTCGCAACTACAATGACATCAACTACACCTAAAAAAAAAATACAGGAACCACAATTACAATAAAAACAAAAATTACAACCACTACAACAAACAACCCCCCACCCCTTATACTACAACAAAATACAACCCCCACATTACAACAAACACCAACAATTACAACAAAAACAACAACATACAACCCCCACACAACGACCAAACAAGCAAACCAACGACAGCCACAGCCACTCCAACGCCTCCCCTGACCTGGCCAAGATGAACAGGAGGACGGAGACCCCGAGGTACGCCGTGGCCATGTACAGCCAGACGTCGGGCGAGAAGGGGGACGTGAAGGAGAAGAGACTGGGCGCCTTCTTCTGCGGTTTCTTGTAGATGATGCTGATGCCTGCGGGAGAGGAAGGCGGAGGGAGGGTGAGTTTGAGAGGGGGAAAGGAAGACGAAGAGGGGGGGGGTGTTTGAGAGGGGGAGAGGAGGAGAGAGGAGGGGTGGGGGGGTTATGGTAATAGTAGTAGTAGTAGTAATAATAATAATGAGGATGATGCCGATACTATTATTATTTTTTTTATCATTATCATTATTATCATTATCATTATCATCATTATTATTATCATTATTACTACTACTATTACTATTATTATCATTATCATCAATATTATTATTACTATTATCATTATTATCACGATCATTAGCATTATCATTACCATTGCTATCAATACGATTATCATCATTAGTAGTAGCAGTAGTAGTTGTAGCAGACCATCATCATTATCATTACTATTGTTATTTTTATCATCATTCCTAAATATCTTTACCATTACTTAACGTTATCATTCTTATAAATGTTATATTTTTGCCGGATAATGATAGTGAAAGTCTTGCCTCATAAAACGATGAAAAAAAACAAATTACCAATGAAGTTAATAATTGAGAAAGACAGCTAAACCAGTCAACTATATATTTAAGTTACAACACACTTTAACTGAATAAATAAAAGCATCTCCCGATATACATTCCAATCCAACTATTACGTGAAGTTCGATCCTCTATCACTGATGTAAAAAAAAAATAAACAAACAAATAAATAAATACATATAAAAAAATACTTGAATAAATAAACTGACAAATCAATTAAAAAAATAATAGATAAATAAGCAAGCAAATCAACAACCAACCAAACAAATATATAGAAAAATAGATAAATAAACCGAAGATTCAATAAAATCCGGACTATTTACCGAGGTTCATGAACGGCATGCTGAAGTCCACCGCCTCCTCTCGCTCGTACGTGATCGTGAAGTCGACGATGCCTAAATCTGCCTTCTGCTCGGGGAAAGGCAGCATCATTGGGATTTTTAAGGATTAAAACCTATTATTGACGGGAATTGCAAAGATAAAGGGCAGTATTTTTGGAGTTTGCAAGGATTAAAACTATTATTAACGGGAATTGCAAAGATAAAGTAGGTGTTTCTGGGATTTGTAAGGATTAAAAGCTATTATTATTGGATTTACAAGAAAGTCACAGCTATTGTCCTGTCTAACAGAAGAAAGTCATAATTATGGTAATTTGCAAGGATAAGAGTCAGCATTATTGCACATTGCGAGGATGGAAGTTAGAGAATTACTTTGGTTAACTAGGATAAAAAAAAATTAATATTGTCTTAATTTACAAGGATAAAAGACATTACAGTCGGTTGCCAGGATAAACGTCCTTAATTTTCAGCAATTTTCTAGGATAAAAGTAAGCATTATAGTAAACTTTGCATTTCTAAGATAAAAGTCAGCATTATCTTAATCAGCAGGGATAAAAGTAATCTTTTTTTGCAATTTGCTGAGATAAAAATTGTTGCAATAATTTGCAACATGAAAAATCAATGGCGTTGCAATTTGCTGGGGGATAAAAGTCACTGCTATAATTAATGTTGAGTGCAAATTAAAAACCTCGGTGGAAATGAGACCAATTAACACACTGGTAAAAACCCTTATCATTAACAATTATACTCAAAGCTAAACCTCAAAAAAACTACTTTGCTACCACATCAAAAAAAAATCCTTAACCTTCCTTTTCTCTCTCTCTCTCTCTCTCTCTCTCTCTCTCTCTCTCTCTCTCTCTCTCTCTCTCTCTCTCTCTCTCTCTCTCTCTCCCTCCCTCTCCCTCTCCCTCTCCCTCTCCCTCTCCCTCTCCCTCTCCCTCTCCCTCTCCCTCTCCCCCTCCCTCTCCCTCTCCCTCTCCCTCTCCCTCTCTCTCATTATTTCCATCTCATTACGGTCCTCTCCATGATAATGATAATAGCCACTTAAAGGAAAAGGAAATCTCATGAAATTCCGAAGAAACCTCGCATGAAACCTCTACAAAACTTCGAAGAGGCCATAACCCCCCCCCCCCCCCAGACACACACAAAACAAAGAATCCCCCAGAAGTCATGGAATCTCATGAAACCCCGATGTTATCCCTTGAAACCCATATGAAACCCCGAAGAGCCCTATATCTCTGTCTCTATCCCTATCTAGCTATCTATCTATCTACTTACCTATCTATCTATCCATCTGTCTATCTATCTACTTACCTATCTATCTATCCATCTATCTATCTATCTATCTACTTACTTACCTATCTATCCATCTATCTATCTATCTACTTACTTACCTATCTATCCATCTATCTATCTATCTACCTACTTACCTATCCACCTATCTATCTATCTATCTATCTACCTACCTATCTACCTACCTACCTATCCATATACACACATGAAACCCCCCTCAGAAACCGCCAGAGAACCCCTCTAAAAAGCAACCCACGTGGTCCATCAGCTGTCTGACGATGCCGTTCCATTCGCCTGTGATCTGGTCTCTGCTGCCGTACGACCCGTCAGGAACAAGTTTGTACGTGTAGTTGAAGCCCCTGATGAGCGAAATCTCGTGGATGAGATCGATGCAGAAGCCCTCGAACTGGTCGTTTCCGGCTAAGGGCATCGGGTCCTGTTTCATCATTACGTAAGGGTCGGCCTGTGGGGTAGAGAGAGTGGTGGTGGTGAGTGGCGAGTGGTAGGTGGTAGGTGGTTGGTGAATGGTAAGTGGTGAGTGATGAGTAGTGAGTAGTAGGTGGTAGGTGGTGAGTGGGGGTGATAATGATAACAACAACAACAACAATAACTCTTTCTTCCATTAACCCTTCCTCTTTTTCTCCTTCCTAACTTCACTTCAGCTTCCCTCGTCAGCCTCACCTTAGCGACCATCACAATGAGAGTCTTGTTCTTGAGGTTCTTCTCCACCGCGCCCTTGGTGTCTGCCCACGACTTGGTATAGTTCACGTGCCCGCTCAGGCTCCACGTGCCCACCTGGGGAGAGAGAGAGGGGGGGGAGATGAGACACAGAGAGGAATAAGGACGGGGAGAGAAGAGAGGGAATAACTGAGAGAGAGGAGAGGGAATAACTGAGAGAGAAAGACAGACATCTCAAAAAAAGTTTAAAAAATGCAACACCCCAACTATTTCAAAAGCCAGAAAAAAATGCCCTAACCCTAATTCCTTTCAGGGGGGAAAAAATCACACAAAAAAATATATCCCCTGACACCGAACCCCTATCAGGAAACCCACCCTTAAACCCCTCCGACACAAGCCTCAAACACCCCCGCAGCCCAGGACCCACCTTCTTCAGCGTCTCGTTCTGATCCATCTCGACGATGTCCAGCTCGAAGTCCGACCTGAAGCCCATGCGGTCGAACCTCACCAGCCCCGTGAGCCCGATGACCGGCCCGCTGTACGAGCTGAAGTTCCGCCCCATCTTGTAGCTCTCCCCGAACTGGGGCGGCGAGCCGTACTGAAAGGGGGGGGGGGGCGTTAGGGGGCGGATATACTGCGTGTAGATTTATGTGTATGCACAAATGTATATATATGTGTGTATATATATATATATATATATATATATATATATATACAAACATATATATAAGTACATATACATGTGTGTGTTTGTTTGTTTGTTTGTGTGTGTGTGTGGGTGTGTGTGTGTGTGTGTGTTTGTGTGTGTGTGTGTGTGTGTGTGTGTGTGTGTGTGTGTGTGTGTGTGTGTGTGTGTATGTATATATATATAATACACACCCACACGCACACACACACACGCGCACACACACACACACACACACACACACACACACACACATATCTATATATATATATAAATATATAGATAGTTAGATAGATAGATAGATATAGATGAAGATTTGATATATGTGTGTGTATATATATATATATATTTTTTTTTCAAGACAAAGAAATAAGCATACACAACAAACCAGAAAATGAAGAGGAAAAACAAGAAAGCTACAACAGTACGAAAAAAATCAATCAAAATGATTTCAAAGCAGCGAACTCACCCACTTCATGTAGTTTATGAGGGAGTCGCCGTGCTGCCACGTCTTGTCGCCCTCGCAGTACACCTTCTCGATGTCGACGTCGTGGGAGCTGCTGAGGGTGTCCAGGCCCTTGGCGAACAGGGACACGGCGTCGTACATGAGGGCGGCCTCGGTCTGCGGCAGGGGA
>NC_061846.1:3176163-3181163 GCF_019202785.1 Penaeus chinensis
GTATATGAAGTATCAAGATGAAATTAAAATCATATCATTATTAATCATCCCATGAATTAATTGCCGTCTTTAGTTCAAAATAAAATCATTTGTCTTCTGTAGCAGCAGCTGTACGAAAACGATTAAAGCGTCAGTACAAATCAACCATCCAGTCAACCAGCCTAACGAGTCAAACAAAAGTCAACCAAACAATCACTCAGCCCTCCACCCCCCTCACCCTTCACCCCTCTCCTCACCCACTCCAACCCACTCCTCGCCCCCACAGCCCACCATTCCCTCATCCCCCTCATCCACACCCTTATCCCCACCCACACTCCCCTCCCCTCTCCCCCACCCAACCCCCACACTCCCCTCACCAACCCCCACGCTTTCCCTCACCCTCACCCAACCCCACACCCTTCCCCCATCCTCATCCAACCCCCACACCCTTCCCCCACCCTCACCCAAGCCCCACACCCTTCCCCCACCCTCACCCAACCCCCACACCCTTCCCCCACCCTCACCCAACCCCCACACCCTTCCTCTACCCTCACCCAACCCCCACACCCTTCCCCCACCCTCACCCAACCCCCACCCTCACCCAACCCCCACAACCTTCCCCCACCCTCACCCAAGCCCCACACCCTTCCCCCACCCTCACCCAACCCCCACACCCTTCCCCCACCCTCACCCAACCCCCACCCTCACCCAACCCCCACACGCTTCCCCCACCCTCACCCAACCCCCACACCCTTCCCCCGCCCTCACCCAACCCCCACACCCTTCCCCACCCTCACCCAACCCCCACACCCTTCCTCCACCCTCACCCAACCTCCACACCCTCCCCCCACCCTCACCCAACCACCACACCCTTCCCCCACCCTCACCTAACCCCCACACCATCCCCCCACCCTCACCTAACCCCTACACCCTCCCCCCACCCTCACCCAACCACCACACCCTTCCCCCACCCTCACCCAACCCCCAAACCCATTCCCCACCCTCACCCAACCCCCACACCCTTCCCCCACCCTCACCCAACCCCCACACCCGTCCCCCACCCTCACCCAACCCCCACACCCTTCCTCCACCCTCACCCAACCCCTACACCCTTCCCTCACCCTCACCCAACCCCCACACCCTTCCCCCACCCTCACCCAACCCCCACACCCTTCCCCCACCCTCACCCAACCCCCACACCCTTCCTCCACCCTCACCCAACCCCCACCCTTACCCAACCCCCACACCCTTCCCCCACCCTCACCCAACCCCCACACCCATCCCCCAACCTCACCCAACCCCCACACCCTTCCCCCACCCTCACCCAACCCCCACATCCTTCCCCCACCCTCACCCAACCCCCACACCCTTCCTCTACCCTCACCCAACCCCCACACCCTTCCCCCACCCTCACCCAACCCCCACACCCTTCCCCCACCCTCACCCAACTCCCACACCCTTCCCCCACCCTCGCCCAACCCCCACACCCTTCCCCCACCCTCACCCAACCCCCACACCCTTACCCCACCCTCACCCAACCCCCACACCCTTCCCCCACCCTCACCAACCCCCACACCCTTCCTCTACCCCCTCTAACACACACACACAACCCCCCCACCCTCACCCAACCCCCACACCCTTCCCCCACCCTCACCCAACCCCACACCCTTCCCCCACCCTCACCCAACCCCCACACCCTTCCCCCACCCTCACCCAACCCCCACACCCTTCCCCACCCTCACCCAACCCCCACACCCTTCCCCCACCCTCACCCGACCCCCACCTCCTTCCTCTACCCTCACCCAACCCCCACCCCCTCCCTCCACCCTCACCCAACCCCCACACCCTTCCCCCACCCTCACCCAACCCCCACACCCTTCCCCCACCCTCACTCAACCCCCACACCCTTCCCCCACCCTCACCCAACCCCCACACCCTTCCCCCACCCTCACCCAACCCCCACACCCTTCCTCCACCCTCACCCAACCCCCACACCCTTCCCCCACCCTCACCCAAGCCCCACACCCTTCCCCCACCCTCACCCAACCCCCACACCCTTCCCCCACCCTCAATCAACCCCCACACCCTTCCTCCACCCCCTCCAACACACACGCACAACCCCCCCCAGCCTCGCTCCCTTCCTCACCGTCCCTCGCCGCCCTGTACGAGTCGTCGGCGGGGAGCCAGACCGGCTGAGCCACGAGGGTCGAGTGCGTGAGAGTCGACCGGTCGTTGTTGATGCGCTCGACGGCATAGCGGAAGGCCAGTTCGAGCAGCTTGTCCTTCTCGTCGAATATGCCGCCTGTGGGAGAGGGAGAGAGGGGGGTTAAATAGGGAGGTAGATGGATAATGAGAGAGGGAAGAGAGACCTAGCAGCTCTGTAGAGAAAATAGGTATATAGAAGAGAAAGAGACAAAGAGAATGGGAGACTGATATATAATTAAAGGGAAATTTTCGCCTGAGAAACATGAATAAATATAGATTTATAGACAAAGAGAAAAATAGATAGATAAAGAGAGAAGGGTAAAGGGCAGATACAGAAACAAAAAGAGATTAATAGATAGATTGAAAGATAAATAAGTAAATATATAAATAGATAGATAGAGAGAGAGAGAGAGAGAGAGAGAAAGTGAGAAAGAAAGTGAAAGATAGATGGATGGAGAGACATATATTAATGATGCTCATGATGATCACGATGATACTAATGATAATAATAATGAGAACTTATATAACACTGACAATCATAATGATAGTAACAATAATAGTATCAACCATAAAAATATAACAATAATGATGATGATAACGATAATGATGATGTAGATGATAATAATCATAATATCATTATAATAATGATAACATAATGATAATAATGATAATAATAGAAAAAAAAAACAATAATAAGTTGTAGTAGTAATTGTTGTTGCTGTTATAATAAATGCAACAAAATTCGGAGAAGTAGATAGAAAATCTCTCTCTCGTCGAAAAGTGTAGTATAATGACATTCGCTGTGACAAAAACAATGTTTATATAAGTGGATGAATAAAAATCATAGGGATTTTAATACTCATCAGCAACCACATATTTGTAAGGCTATTTTTTTCCCTTTATTCAACATTTTTTCTTCTGTTTCCTTCCTTCTAATTCTCTTATTATTCCTCTGTTTCACCAAACCTTCTTATTATTGTTGTTGACATTTTTCCCTACTATTAACTCGTTATTAACATAAATATGATTAAGCTTATATCGTAAATTAGACGGTTTCCACATATTTCTAAGTTGTTAAAACAAATATCAACTCTAAAGCCTAAATACACGATTTTACACTCATTAGTACGAATAAAAATGCATACAGATCCCTGGGAAACATACGTCTAAAGCGAGCCACTCGGCCGCCACTTACAGTATCACAGAAATGGTTCCGAAATTGCCCGTTAGGTTATCTTACACTTGGAAAGTACAGTTTCCCTCTCTCGCCCTCTCTCTCTCTTTCGGTTGCTGTCTCTCTTCCTTTGTCCCTTTCTCTGTCTCTGTCTCTGTGTCTTTTTCCGTCTCTGTGTCTTTCTCTGTCTCTGTCTCTGTGTCTGTGTTTGTGTCTGTGTCTGTGTCTGTCTCTTTCTCTGTCTCTGTCTCCGTCTCTATCTCTTTCTCTGTCTCTGTCTCTTTCTCTTTCTCTGCCTGTCTGTCTCTGTCTTTATCTCTGTCTCTGTCTCCTTTTCCGTCTCTATCTCCATTTCTGTTTCCGTCTCTGTCTCCATTTCTGTCTGTCTCTGTCGCTGTCTCTGTCTATCTCCATTTCTGTTTCCGTCTCTGTCTCTATTTCTGTCTGTCTCTGTCTCCTTTTCCGTCTCTATCTCAATTTCCGTTTCCATCTCTGTCTCCATTTCTGTCTGTCTCTGTCGCTGTCTCTGTCTCTGTTTCTGTCTCTGTCTCTATCTCTATCTCTGTCTCTGTCTGACTCTGTCTGTCTCTATCTCTGTCAATGTATCTCTGTCTCTCTGTCCCTCTGTCTCTGTCTCTGTCTGTCTCTGTCTCTATCTCTGTCTCCGTCTTTATATCTATCTCTATCTCTATATCTATCTCTGTCTATATCTCTATGCCGGTCTTCATGTCTGCCTCTGCCTCTTTCTCTGTCTCGGTCTCGGTCTCTGTCTCTGTCTCTGTCTCTGTCTCTGTCTCTGTCTCTGTCTCTGTCTCTGTATCTATCTCTGTCTCTATCTCCATATCTGTCTTTTTCTATTGCCCGTTAGGTTATTTTACACTTGTAAAGTACAGTTTCCCTCTCTCGCTCTCTCTCTTTCTCTGTCTCTATCTCCGTCTCTGTCTCTGTGTCTGTTCTTGTGCCTGTGTCTGTCTCTTTCTCTGTCTGTCTCTATCTCTTTCTCTGTCTCTTTCTATGTACGTCTCTGTTTCTGTCTCTGTCTCTGCCTCTGTCTATCTCTGTCTGTCTCTATCTCTATCTCTATCTCTATCTCTCTCTGTCTCCGTTTCCGTCTGTTTCTGTCTCTGTCTCTGTGTAGAAGGGGGGAGAGGAAGATGAATAAGAGGAAAGGAAAGACGAAGAGAAACAGGAAGAAAATGAAAGGAGGAGGAAGAAACAAAGATGGAGAAGAGAAGAAGAAAAAGGAAGGGAAAAGGAGAAGGACGAAGAAAGGGAAAAAAAGAAGAGGGAAGAGGTGAAAGGGGGAAGAAAGTGGGAAGAGAAGGAGGAAGAGGAAGAGGACGCCGAAAGAGCGGAAATAGGACGAGGGGAGAAGGGGAGGAGGTGAAGGAATGCAAGATAATTTTAGAACGAGAATCGCCTTTGTTGTCTCATGGATATGCTGTGTGCGTGTATGACTGTGTTATTGCGTGCGTGTGTGTGTGTGTGTGTGTGTGTGTGTGTGTGTGTGTGTGTGTGTGTGTGTGTGTGTGTGTGTCTGTATGTATGCATATGTGTGTGTGTGTGTGTGTGTGTGTGTGCATGTGTGTGTGTGTATGTGTGTGTGTGTGTGTGTGTGTGTGTGTGTGTGTGTGTGTGTGTG
>NC_061846.1:3188663-3193663 GCF_019202785.1 Penaeus chinensis
CGTTTCGTGGGTTGTGCTTAACTACCCACCTCCCTCCCTCTCTGTCTGTCTGTCTGTCTGTCTGTCTATCTATCTATCTATCTATCTGTCTCTCTCTCTCTCTCTCTCTCTCTCTCTCTCTCGCTCGCTCTCTCTCTCGCTCTCTCTCTCTCTCTCTCTCTCACACCTGTGTGTCTGTATGTTCATTACTTTTTATAGATGTAATTAGTCAGGGTTTCGATAAGGGTTATCACAAAGACGAATGAGCCAAGACAGAACCGCTCTCCGTTCTTAACGTTTTAAACAAGAGGAGATTATTACTGACAGAGAGGAGTGGTGTAAATTTTCCCTTCCTCTCCACACTCCTTTTCTTTCCTCCCCTCCTTTCCCCTCTCCTTTTCCCTTCCTGATGCCTCCTTTCTCTCTCTCTCTCTCTCACTCTCATTCTCTCTCTCTCTCTCTTTCTCTCTCTCTCTCTCTCTCTCTCTCTCTCTCTCTCTCTCTCTCTCTCTCTCTCTCTCTCTCTCTCTCTCTCTCTCTCTCTCTCTCTCTCTCTCTTTCTCTCTCTCTCTCTTTCTCTCTCTCTCTCTCTCTCTCTCTCTCTCTCTCTCTCTATCTCTCTATCTATCTATCTATCTATCTCTCCCTCCCCCCCTCTCTCTCTCTCTCTCTCTCTTTATCTCTCTCTTTCCCTCCCCCCCTCTCTCTCTCTCTATCTATCTATCTTTCTATCTATCCATCTATCTATCTATCTCCTACTTCTCTTACTCCCACTCATGACTTAGGCCCTCCCTTCCCCTTTTCCCTCCAACCTTTCCCTTTTCCCTTTTGCTCTTCCCAACATCTGTTTGCTCTCCCTTACCCCTCCTCTCTTTCCTCCAACTCTCTCTCTCTCTCTCTCTCTCTCTCTCTCTCTCTCTCTCTCTCTCTCTCTCTCTCTCTCTCTCTCTCTCTCTCTCTCTCTCTCTTCCTCTACTTTCCTCTACCTTCCTCTACCTCCATTCCCCTCCCCTCCCCTCCCCTACATTCCTACCTTGCCCTACCCTCCCACCCCATGTATTCCTCTCCTCCCCACTCCTCCCTCCCCTCCCATCCCCTTTCCACCTCATCCTCTACCCCCCCCCCATCCCCCTCCATCTTAACCAGATGGTCCCTGTCAGAGTCCCAACACACACACACACACTCACACTTACACATACACATGCACACGCACGTACACACACGTACACACACACACCAAAGACGACGATGTGGCTCACCTTACCTCAGCCAAACAAACAGCGGGGCTTCGAAAACAACGACCCGGGGAGTAACAACTTAGGTGGTGTGGGAGACGGGGAGGGAGGGAGGGAGAGAGAGGGGGAGGGAGGGAGGGAGAGAGACGGGAGGGAATGAGGGAAAGAGAGTGGGAGGGAGAGAGGGAGAGAGAGGGGGAGGGAGGGAGGGAAAGAGACGGGGAGGGAGGGAGGGAAAGAGAGGGGGAGGGAGAGAGGGAGAGAGACGGGGAGGGAGGGAGGGAAAGAGACGGGGAGGGAGGGAGGGAAAGAGACGGGGAGGGAGGGAAAGAGACGGGGAGGGAGGGGAAGAGAGAGGGAGGGAGAGAAAAAGAAAGGGCGGGAGGGAAAGAGAGAGAGAGGGAAGGGAGGGAAGAAGAGAGTGGGGAAGGATGGAAAGAGAGGTGGGGAGAGAGGAGACATAGGGAAAGGGGGGAAGCAGAAAGGAGGGGGGAGAGAGCAGGAAGACACAGGGAAGGGGAGAGAAAGGAGACAGGCAGAGGGTAGGGGAGAGAAAGGAGACAGGCAAAGTGAAGGGGAGAGAGAGGAGGAAGGGAAAGAGAGAGGGAGAAGGGTTGTGGAGAGAAAGGAGACAGACAGAGGGAAGGGGAGAGAGAGAGGAAGAAGGGAAAGAGAGAGGAAGAAGGGTTGGGGAGAGAAAGGAGGAAGGGTGGAGAGGGAAGGGGAGAAAGGAATAGGAAGAGAGAGGAGGGAGGGCGAAGAAGGACGGGGAGAGAGAGGAAGAGTTAGAAAGTGTAGAAAGACAGAAGGAAAGGGAGAGAGAGGAGGAAAGAAAGAGGGAGAAGGGTTGTGGAGAGAAAGGAGACAGACAAAGGGAAGAGGAGAGAGAGGAGGAAGAGTGAGAAAGATTTGGAGAAGGCGAATACACAGTAGAGGGAGATGGTGGTGGTTTGGTTTGCGAAGTTCTAGCTTCGCCCGGGCCTTCTAGAGTAGAGGGAGAAAACAGAAGGGAAGGGAGAATGAGAGGGGAAGGAGAGAGAGAGAGAGTGGGAGGAGAGAGGGGAAGAGAAAAAGAGAGTAATGGAGGGGAGTGTGTACGTGTGTGTGTGTGTGTGTGTGTGTGTGTGTGTGTGTGTGTGTGTGTGTGTGTGTGTGTGTGTGTGCGTGTGTGTGTGTAGAGGCAATGTTAACACAGATATAGTTTTCTTTCTTGTGATGATATTGTTCTTTGTTTTGTTTTCTTATACTGTATATATTTTTTTTTCTGTTGAATGAGTTTATTTCATGTTCCTCTTTCATTATTTGTTTTTTTTTTCCTTTTTCCTCTTTTTCCTATTTTTTTCCTTCTATTGACTTTGCGACGGAGGTGCCCTCTCTCTCTCTCTCTCTCTCTCTCTCTCTCTCTCTCTCTCTCTCTCTCTCTCTCTCTCTCTCTCTCTCTCTCTCTCTCTCTCTCTCTCTCTTTATATATATATATATATATATATATATATATATATATATATATATATATATATATACATATATATAAAGATATATATATACATATATATACATATATACATATATATATATATATATATATATATATATATATATAATGTCTTTCCATCTATATATCTATCTATCCATATATCTATCTATCTATCTATCTATCTCTCTGTCTCCCTCTCTACATATCTATCTATGTATTCATCCATCTATCTATCTATCTAAGTAACTATCTATCTACCTACCTACCTATCTATATATATATGTCTATTTATCTATCTCTCGATCTCTTTCCACTATTCTATCTATCTTTGGCTCTAATATATTTCATTTATCCGTATCTCTCTTCGTCTCAATCGCCCCGTTTTCCCTATCTTTCTCTCTCCCTCTCTGCGTAAATAACTAAAGAGTTCATTACGACAAACGTTAAAAATGGGTATGAATGAGAATGAAAAACATCGCAGAGGAAATGAGGCCATTTAAGCGCCTCAAAAAAAAAAAAAAAAAAAAAAAAAAAAAAAGATCGTACATTATATAAGAATCTCAAAATAACGCTTATGAAAGTAATGATAAGTTTCCCTCTTATTCCAAAAAAATATAAAATAATAATTTAGAATAAGCTCGCTGAATCGCATAGTTCTGACTGAAAAATATTCCCATACTTATCTCGTTTATTTCTACAACACACCTGTACAGGGAGGGGGAGAAGGAGAAAGACGATGGGAAGGGGGGGGGGGAGAGAAGGTGGGGAGAAGAGAAGTGGGGGAGGGAGGAGGGGGAAGAGGGATAGGCAGCCAAGGGGAAGATGTGGGCTAGGAGTAGAAAGACGCAGACTAAGACGAAGAAGAAGAAGAGGAAGAGGAAGAAGAAGGAGAAAGAGAGAGAAAGAGAAAGAGAAGAAGATGAAGAAGAAGAGAACGAGAACGAGAACAAGGATAATAATGAGGATGGTCATAATGGTGAGATTCCTCTCCTTCCTCTCGTTTCCCTCTCCACGAAAGCGACCTCGCCCTTGCAGCTCCGTATGGGTTGCAGTTCACCGCCACGTATTTATAGCAAATGGAATTTCATATTTTGGCAACGCGAACCGAGGGGAAAGGGGGTGGGGTGGGGGGGGGACTCCTCAATTAATATTTGCGTGACAGGTGTCTGACGCACTACTGGCTCACACGACCAAAATAAGTCATCTTTGGGAAAGTGATTTTTCTCGCTCACTCATTGTCATCATTCTTTCTCTTTCTCTTTCTTTCTTTCTATACTCTCTTTCCCTTTTCCTTCCCCAATACTTGTACATTTATTTTCACTCCTTTTCCTTTCCCTCCCGCTCTCTCCCCTATATCTCTATCCTTCTTCCTTACCATCTCCCTCCCATCCCTATCACCATTCTTCTTTCGTCTCTCCTTCTCCCTACCTTCCTTCCCTCCCTTCTCCTTTCATCCATCTCTCCCTCCATCTACCCCTCCTTCCCTCCCCATCCCAAACCCTCGCCTTCCCCCCTACCCCAACCTTCCTTCCTACCTACCTCCTTCCCTCCCATTCCTACCTTTCTCCTTCCTCCTACCCTCCCCTTCCTCCCTCCCTCTACCCTTCCTCCCTTAAGTAGGTGTGACATTCATTTAAATGAGTTCGAAACCGTCAGCACTTTGGCGAATTTGAGTCTCCGAGAATTTCAAGTCTTTCGTCTGAGTCCCTCGTTCTTCATAGCTGATGGCTCCTCCTACTTTTCCCTTGTGGCTCCTCCTACTTTTTTCATGTGGCTCCTCCTACTTTTCCCTTGTGGCTCCTCCTACTATTTTTCATGTGGCCCCTCCTACTTTTTTTCATGTGGCTCCTACTTTTTTTCATGTGGCCCCTCCTACTTTTTTTCATGTGGCTCCTCCTACTTTTCCCTTGTGGCTCCTCCTACTTTTTTATGTGGATCCTCCTACTTTTTTCATGTGGCTCCTTAGTTTTTTCATGTGGCTCCTCCTCCTACTTTTCCTTTGTGGCTCATCCTCCTAGTTTTTCATGTGGCTCCTACTTTTTTTCATGTGGCTCCTCCTACTTTTTCATGTGGCTCCTTCTACTTTTTTCATGTGGCTCCTCCTACTTTTCATGTGGCTCCTCTTACTTTTTTCATGTGGCTCCTCCTCCTACTTTTCCTTTGTGGCTCCTTCTCCTACTTTTTCATGTGGCTCCTCCTACTTTTTTTTCATGTGGCTCCTACTTTTTTCATGTGGCTCCTCCTACTTTTTTATGTGGCTCCTCCTACTTTTTTTCATGTGGCTCCTCCTACTTTTCATGTGGCTCCTCTTA
>NC_061846.1:3206163-3238663 GCF_019202785.1 Penaeus chinensis
TGGTCCTTTTAGTTTTCAATCTTTGGCCTTAGTTTTTTTTTGTATTTCCCCTTTTGTAGTTTTAGGAGCTGTATAGTTCCAAGTTTTAATCATCCTTTTACAGACTGGTTGTAAGTGTTGATATTTTACTCAGCTCGTTTATCTAGGGATCTCGTGGCTCATTTTAGATTTAGGGATTCTTTCTTATACATATACATATTTTACCCTTTAACCCGTTTTTTTCCCAAGCAGCTTTGATCTTGGTCATTTTCTGGTTGATTTTATTGCTCTGTTGCTTTCGGTTTTTGTTTTTCTTGTTTTATGGTGGATCTTTTGTGACTTTGTGTAGTCCGAGACAAGTATGCCAAGCGAGAAGGAGAGGCAAGATCGATACAAGAGGCTCCAGGAGCGCCGCAATATGCCGTCAGACAGCTTGCCTGCATCTGGATCCCCTGTTCCTTCGACCAGCCGATCCAATCCAGACGTCCGACGAGCTGTTGAAGTGATGGAAGGCGAGATTTCAATGTTCTCCGAAATTATGGGGAAGATTAATGATCTCTTTGCTGAAGTAAGGGACTATCACGAAAGAAACGATCTTCGCTTGGATAAAGTTGAGGAAGCGATGCGTCACCGTGAAGAGGTGGCCCAGGAAGCCCCTTCAGCTAGTGACGATGACGATCGGCTGCGTGAAAGGGACGAGGTCATCCAGCAGCTGCGTGACCAGTTGCAGGAGCAGGAGCAGGAGCTTGACATAGTTCGACGAGAGCTCCAGGAGGCTCGGAGGCTCCCCCATGACCATACAACTCGAGGGGGTGAGAGGGACCCGAACCTCCAGAATCCCTGCCGGCAGTCACCCAGGCAGGATGTGGAGTTTCAGGAGTCGCAATCTCTCGCAAGGGCCACCACAAGGCCTGTGTCTGAGGTAGTTAGTCGCCCCATGCCCAGTGGAAGCATGCTACCTGAACCAACTACCACCAACAGTATGCAGGACCTTCCTCCACCGCTTCCCTACAATCGCCCACCAGGTCCAGATCCTGCCCGCTACCAAATGTATCCACCTCAATCACAGGGGGGACAGATGCCAGTGTCCTCCCATCAGGCTGTTCCTCCACCTCAAAACCTTCCACCACATCAAGACATCTACAATGTCCAGCAACCGTCACAGTCCTCAGCTGGGACTGTAAGCTATGTGCTCTCCAAGGAGACTGTTCCACACTTCCGAGGAGACGCTCCTGCCTCGCAGCCACTCCGGAAGAACCAAGAAGTGGAGGGATGGATCCGGGCGATAGAGAATATCGTCAAGCCTCCCACATCTGAGGCCTACATTCAAGCAGCCCGTGCAAGCTGTCGAGGAGCAGCTGAACTGCTGGTAAACTCGCCACTTTTTGACAGCATTGGGGACTGGCAGTCTTTTAAAGCAGCACTACGAAGTAAGTTCCGGGGAACATACACTTCTGCCGACTTCTACAAAGTACTGTATGATATCCGCATGTCCACGACCCAGGCACCCATGGACTTTTTCCTCCAACTCGAAGGGAATGTGTATCAGGGGTACAGGGATCACCCTGAGGCTGTCGGCGACCCTTCTCAGTTGGTGAAGAGGGTCTTTTTGAGTGGACTTCCTACATGGCTACGTGACTTTTTGGCTCTGAAGGAAGATGGGAGCCCATCCCAGATTGCTGAGGCGGCCCAGCGTATCTGGAATTCTCGGCATGGAATTCACCACAGCAGCTACCAGTCTACTGGACCTGACCGGTTCACACAGCACCCAAACCAACCTCCACGCACCCGTGATGTTTATGCCATGACTGTGTCGGCCCCACTTCCATCACATCAACCTACACTCCATGTCCCAGACCATCACAAGTGGTGTGTTTATCATCAGCTTCCAACCCACAACACCTCTGAATGCCGTGCAAAAGGAAGAAGGGAAGCTGGTTCCCCACCTACCAGCCGACGCTGCTATGAGTGTCGGAACTCAGGACACTTTGCTAGGGAGTGCCCCTTTCGTCAGAGCCAGGGTAATGATGCCCTCCGAACTCCTGGCAGAGATGAAACAGGGGGCATGTACCAAGGGCCCTGCCCTCCCCCAGGAAGCAGTCGCAGCAGTGGAAGCCCTAGGTTGTACAGGACGACCACTCGTGCCACTCAATGTTGATGGTGCCACTCTAATTGGTTTCATTGACACTGGTTCGGAGGCGACCATTATTAAGTCTCGGACGCTTACTCTCCTGGATAAAGAGGGTTCCTTACACCGGAATAACCCATCTAGAACCTTGAAAGGTGTTGCCGGTGAGGCACTGGATACGTTATGTGAAGTTACCCTTTCCTTTAACTTTTGCTCAACCAAAGTTATTCATCGAGTTGCTGTGTGTGACGCAAAGTTTCCTGGAGATATCCTCCTGGGAATGGACCTGCTCCGAAGGACAAGCTTCTGTCTCTCATCCGGTGCTACAGAGAGTGAGGCCTCTTTCAGTATCGAAGGTCATACATTTCCCGTAACATATACTGACAACCCAACGCTACGGATCAATGTAGTCAGCGTCAATGATTCTGGTAAAGTGGGCATGGCAGACAACGTCAATCCTCCAATGACTCCCTTAGCCACTCAACCCTCTGTACACCTCCTTAACACGACAGAGCTCCCACCACATACTGGGTGCTTTGTAGAAGGTGTGATCAGCCGGTCGGGGCCCAATGATGGAGAAGTCATCATCTCACCAGAATCTTCAGCTGCATGCATCTCGCCATATATGATCACCACTGTTTCAGAGCGCCACTGTCCTGTGTGGATGGTGAACGACACAACAAGGGTGGTGAGGTTGACCCAAGGTACACGATTGGGCACGGTAGCTACAATAGAAAAGATTTTTACTTCAAACCCAGCTACTACTGTGCCTGATCCTTCTCCCACAAAGCCCGCCTCCTCGGAGCCTGATGCTGCAGATGGGGACTTCTGTTGGGAGCACGACGACTTTGACTATATGCATGGCTTGACTGACTTTGGGTATGCAGAGGGCTTGGACTTTGTCCCTGGGGAGTTGCCACCTTCTCAAGCCCTTGCAGCGATTGCGCTCGCCGGAAACAATCAAGATCACGTGGAGGATGGTGAGCAGACGTACAATCTGGAGCACCTTGACCAGACCCAACGACAGGAGCTACAGGACCTCTTGTTTCGCTACCAGGTCCTGTTCGATGGGGGGGAAACTGCAGTTGGCCATGTACCAGGTATTCAACATAGGATCGAGACAGGGGATGCAGTGCCAGTTTGTACCCGGCAATGGAGGCTTCCACTGCTGCGACTCGTGAGCTGATACGCAAGGAGTGTGACACTATGCTCAGTGCGGGTGTCATTGAGCCATCCTCTTCACCATGGCTCAGCCCAGTTGTCCTTGTACGGAAAAAGGGGGGTGCCCTACGGTTTTGTGTTGACTACAGAAAGGTCAATTCAGTCACCACTGCAGATACTTACCCCTTGCCCAGAATTGATGAACTGATAGATGAACTGGGCCCCACAGACACCTTCACCACACTTGATGCCAGGGCTGCTTATTGGAGCATTGAGGTACAGGAAGAAGACAGACCAAAGACCGCCTTTTCTGATGGGTATCGGCTCTTCCAGTTTTGCCGACTACCCTTCGGGCTCAGCACGGCACCAACAACGTTCCAGAGAACCATGAATTTGGTCCTATCACCGGTCCTTGGACGTCACACGCTAGCCTATCTGGATGATATTGTGGTTTACTCCAAGGGCTTTGCTCAGCACTTATTGGACTTGGAGGAAACCTTGAAACTTCTAACTGCCGCAGGACTCAAGCTAAATGCAGAGAAGTGCAGCTTTGCAACAACAACAATAAACTTCCGGGGCTTCACAATATCACCTGATGGTGTGGCCCCAGATCACAGCAAGGTAGCAGCCATCGCAGACGGCCCAGCACCCCGCACAGTTAAAGAAATCCGTAGGTTCCTTGGAGCTACAGGTTTTTTCCGTCGGCATATTGAGGGATATGCCACCATTGCCGCGCCCCTTCATTTACTCCTTAAAAAGGGTCAGCAATGGAAATGGGATGTAGAACAGCAGCAAGCCTTTGAAGAGCTAAAGTCACGGCTAGTGTCAGCACCTGTACTCAAGCAACCAGACTTCACTCGGCAGTTTGAAGTTCACACAGATGCCAGCAGCATTGCACTTGGTGCTGCCCTCATCCAGAGGGATGACCAAGGAGCACCTCAGGCCATCGCATACTACAGCAGGAAGTTGCGAGATCCTGAGACCCGTTATCCAGCCATAGATGGCGAAGCATTGGCGGTTGTTGAAGGTGTGCGTGTGTTCGACCCATATCTCTATGGTCGTAAATTCCTTGTACTTACTGATCATCGCCCTCTAACTCACATCTTTAAACATCGGACCAAATCGCCAAGAATGACCCGCTATGCACATGACCTTTCTTTTTATGACTTTGATATCCGCTACAAAGAGGGCCCAACAAACCATGTGCCCGACTTGTTGTCACGACAAGTTGCTCCAATCAACGTCAATGAGCTTTCCCCTCAGGAACTTGCTGCTGAGCAGCGCCAGGACCCCAAGTTCCAGGAAATCTTGTCATTTCTGATGGAGGGAGCCGTGCCCAAGAAGAAGCCACCACTATCATTGTCGGAGTTTGAAGTTCAGGATGGGGTACTTTACCATCTGAAACACCTACCTGACAAGATCCTGTACCAGCTGTGCATTCCAGAAAAGTTGCGTACTTCAGCCATGCAAGCAGCTCACACTCCTCCACTAGCGATGCATCCTGGGATTCATAAGACCTATGACAACCTTCGCAACATGTTTTTCTGGCCCAACATGCTGCGTGACACTCGCTGTTTTGTGGAGCAGTGTTTGAATTGTCAGCAATCCCGTGGTATTCAACAGCGCGTTCCAATGGCTCAAGCTCCTCTCGCACTTTACCCTTTGGAGAGGGTATCCATGGACATCCTGGATCTTGCTCAAGCACCAATGAGATGGGCTCTAACAATCCTCGACCAGCACTCCAGGTTTATCCAGATAGTCCCTCTTAAAGATACCACCGCATCACGCATACACCGTGCCTTTTTAGAGAATTGGGTGACTTACTTTGGTCCACCTCGGGTCATTCAAACAGACAATGGCCGGCAGTTTATCTCCCAGTTGTTTGCAGAGATGGTTGAAATGATTCGTGCCTCACATCACTTTACCATCCGTTATCACCCTCAAGCTAATGGAATGGTAGAGCGCACGAATCGGGTGGTGAAAGCTGCCCTGACTGCTGTCGTAGGAGACCGCCCTGGAGACTGGCACAAACACATCCCAGAATTACGTCTTGCTCTGAACTCTGCAATCCATCGTTCAACAGGAGAGCAGCCCCTCTATCTTCTAACAGGAAGGCACGCTTACTTTCCGGTGGGACTAACAAACGATGCCATATTTGCTGACAACGACAACCTACAGCAGCGCCTGAAAACGGCTCGACGTGCAGCTGTGACAGCTTCCAGGGATGCCAGAGGGGTCTACGAGAGGTCCTACAATCGGCGAGCTCGAGGAACTTTCACTCCAGATGTCGGTCAACTGGTGTGGTATAAGGAAATGGTACCTCGTCCTCTTGGGCCAAAGTGGCAGGGCCCTGCCAGAGTCTCTAAACGATTCGGTCCTGTATCATTTGAAGTCCAAAACTTAGACTCTGGAAAAGTTCTCCGAGCACACCTTAATCACCTACGCCCATACCACCCACCAGAAGAGCTGTCGTATGCTGATGATGAAGATGGCAGGCCCGAAACTGATGATGTCGTAAATGAAGATCCTGTGATAGCCCTTTTGACTACCTTTGCTCGACATCCACTCTTCACAGCTGACCTCAAGGAGGAAGTTGACGAAACATGCTAGGGACCTCAACATCTGTGCGCCCTTGGCCTAGTGCCACGCAGATTTGAGGACTGCTGTTAGCTTCTCGATTGGTACACTGGCGTCTATTCTAAGTTGTTGATGCCAGGGACTGGAGAATAGAACCAACAATAGGGACCTCAGCATCTGTGCGTTCCTGGCCTAGTGCCACGCAGATTTGAGGAATGCTGTTAGTTGTGCCACGCTGGAGCAGAGGGGGTGTTCTTCTTTTGTTTCTTTTTATGTATTTGAAGCTTTCACTTTTATACTTTTAAGCTTGTTTATAATTGTGTTTTACTTTGCTATTTCTCTCATTTTATTCTCGGCTTTTACTGACTTTATTGCATAAAACACTGATCACATTTTATTCCGTGTCCACTCCTATATGTTTGTCAAGACTCAGGCTGCTTTTATCTTCCAGGTCTCCGCTGTTCGCTTCGACCCAGGGCGGGGGAGGAAATCTGTAGTGTGGCTAGTCGCCACGCGCGACGTTCTCTCTCGCGACGGCGAGCATCTTCCCCCTGCGCGCTTCCCTGGTCGGGCAAACTGCACTTTCCCATCACGGCATTCTTCCACCTGCCGGATTCCACCCCCTTTTACTCGTATTTTTAGTGTTTTTATCCTTGGTTTTCGTGTTTTTGTTTTGTTTTAGTTTGCCCATGTTTTGTACATTTTCTTTGGTTTTCGTTTCATTTTAATTAGCTTACTTTTTACTTATTTAAATGCAGTTCTTTGCCGGCAGCCCTAGTTTTAATTATCTGTGAGCTCCTTTGTTTTTAATCCATACCATATAAATCATTTAAATGTTTAAGTGATTAGGGTGACCATTTTTACAAACATTCTTTTTTATCTATTATTTTACTCATGTTCACTATTGCAATTGTTTTACATGTTTCTTATTTTAACTAAATTACCAATTATTTATCAATACGGGCAGGTTCTTATGTTTTCTCCTATTTATAAAGTTGTATGAAGTGACGTCACCGTCACCCCTCACCCCCCCAATGGCCGCGAAAAATAAACAGTTCGGCAGAGTCCGCAGCAGAGACCTGGTGTTTATTTTTCCTTAATTTCTTTCTGTGTGAAACCGGCTCGACGCCCCCGGAAGCTACAAAAGATAAAGTTAAGTCTGAGGTATCTTTGACTCGCTTATAGGAGCTGGATGTGATCATGCTTTTGAATAATAATCATCGGTAATAGTTACGAGTGCTTTTCTTTGTTTAGGTTTTATGGTTTAGTTTTACTTTAATTTTGTACAGCACTTCTTTTCTTGAGTTTAATATTGATTTTGAAAGTGAGTGTTCATTTTACTTTTACCTTTGCTTTATATGTTCATAATCCATTTTTAACGTAATTCTTAAAGATGGTTTTAACTATAGTTTTTATTATTTCATTGTATTACGATTTTATTGTGCGACGGAGGGGGTAATGCTGGAACAAACCCACGCCAAATAAGCTCCTCTAGCCACGCTACCACCTCATGGGGCTTATACCAGGGGTTTAAATAATCTACTTTATTTGCGTAAGGCGCCCTTGGTCATAATGGGATTTTGATATGCCACAGGTATTTTTGGTGGGCAGCGTCGGGATTTGTTCCAGTTTAAATCTCTTAATTATCCCTCCGTCGGTATACATCCAGCATAGATTTTCCCTGTTGGTTATATAATGCATGTTAGTTTTAAGTAGATTGGTGAGCCACTTTGTTTTCCGTTCTTTTCTTGTTTTAAAGGCCTTTTACTCTGGCTTTGAGTTTTCAGTTTTATAAAATGTTCATGATTTTATTTTACTTTGTGCTTTTTATTTGGTCCTTTTAGTTTTCAATCTTTGGCCTTAGTTTTTTTTTGTATTTCCCCTTTTGTAGTTTTAAGAGCTGTATAGTTCCAAGTTTTAATCATCCTTTTACAGACTGGTTGTAAGTGTTGATATTTTACTCAGCTCGTTTATCTAGGGATCTCGTGGCTCATTTTAGATTTAGGGATTCTTTCTTATACATATACATATTTTACCCTTTAACCCGTTTTTTCCCAAGCAGCTTTGATCTTGGTCATTTTCTGGTTGATTTTATTGCTCTGTTGCTTTCGGTTTTTGTTTTTTCTTGTTTTATGTGACTTTTGTGACTTTGTGTAGTCCGAGACAAGTATGCCAAGCGAGAAGGAGAGGCAAGATCGATACAAGAGGCTCCAGGAGCGCCGCAATATGCCGTCAGACAGCTTGCCTGCATCTGGATCCCCTGTTCCTTCGACCAGCCGATCCAATCCAGACGTCCGACGAGCTGTTGAAGTGATGGAAGGCGAGATTCCAATGTTCTCCGAAATTATGGGGAAGATTAATGATCTCTTTGCTGAAGTAAGGGACTATCACGAAAGAAACGATCTTCGCTTGGATAAAGTTGAGGAAGCGATGCGTCACCGGGAAGAGGTGGCCCAGGAAGCCCCTTCAGCTAGTGACGATGACGATCGGCTGCGTGAAAGGGACGAGGTCATCCAGCAGCTGCGTGACCAGTTGCAGGAGCAGGAGCAGGAGCTTGACATAGTTCGACGAGAGCTCCAGGAGGCTCGGAGGCTCCCCCATGACCATACAACTCGAGGGGGTGAGAGGGACCCGAACCTCCAGAATCCCTGCCGGCAGTCACCCAGGCAGGATGTGGAGTTTCAGGAGTCGCAATCTCTCGCAAGGGCCACCACAAGGCCTGTGTCTGAGGTACTTAGTCGCCCCATGCCCAGTGGAAGCATGCTACCTGAACCAACTACCACCAACAGTATGCAGGACCTTCCTCCACCGCTTCCCTACAATCGCCCACCAGGTCCAGATCCTGCCCGCTACCAAATGTATCCACCTCAATCACAGGGGGGACAGATGCCAGTGTCCTCCCATCAGGCTGTTCCTCCACCTCAAAACCTTCGACCACATCAAGACATCTACAATGTCCAGCAACCGTCACAGTCCTCAGCTGGGACTGTAAGCTATGTGCTCTCCAAGGAGACTGTTCCACACTTCCGAGGAGACGCTCCTGCCTCGCAGCCACTCCGGAAGAACCAAGAAGTGGAGGGATGGATCCGGGCGATAGAGAATATCGTCAAGCCTCCCACATCTGAGGCCTACATTCAAGCAGCCCGTGTAAGCTGTCGAGGAGCAGCTGAACTGCTGGTAAACTCGCCACTTTTTGACAGCATTGGGGACTGGCAGTCTTTTAAAGCAGCACTACGAAGTAAGTTCCGGGGAACATACACTTCTGCCGACTTCTACAAAGTACTGTATGATATCCGCATGTCCACGACCCAGGCACCCATGGACTTTTTCCTCCAACTCGAAGGGAATGTGTATCAGGGGTACAGGGATCACCCTGAGGCTGTCGGCGACCCTTCTCAGTTGGTGAAGAGGGTCTTTTTGAGTGGACTTCCTACATGGCTACGTGACTTTTTGGCTCTGAAGGAAGATGGGAGCCCATCCCAGATTGCTGAGGCGGCCCAGCGTATCTGGAATTCTCGGCATGGAATTCACCACAGCAGCTACCAGTCTACTGGACCTGACCGGTTCACACAGCACCCAAACCAACCTCCACGCACCCGTGATGTTTATGCCATGACTGTGTCGGCCCCACTTCCATCACATCAACCTACACTCCATGTCCCAGACCATCACAAGTGGTGTGTTTATCATCAGCTTCCAACCCACAACACCTCTGAATGCCGTGCAAAAGGAAGAAGGGAAGCTAGTTCCCCACCTACCAGCCGACGCTGCTATGAGTGTTGGAACTCAGGACACTTTGCTAGGGAGTGCCCCTTTCGTCAGAGCCAGGGTAATGATGCCCTCCGAACTCCTGGCAGAGATGAAACAGGGGGCGTGTACCAAGGGCCCTACCCTCCCCCAGGAAGCAGTCGCAGCAGTGGAAGCCCTAGGTTGTACAGGACGACCACTCGTGCCACTCAATGTTGATGGTGCCACTCTAATTGGTTTCATTGACACTGGTTCGGAGGCGACCATTATTAAGTCTCGGACGCTTACTCTCCTGGATAAAGAGGGTTCCTTACACCGGAATAACCCATCTAGAACCTTGAAAGGTGTTGCCGGTGAGGCACTGGATACGTTATGTGAAGTTACCCTTTCCTTTAACTTTTGCTCAACCAAAGTTATTCATCGAGTTGCTGTGTGTGACGCAAAGTTTCCTGGAGATATCCTCCTGGGAATGGACCTGCTCCGAAGGACAAGCTTCTGTCTCTCATCCGGTGCTACAGAGAGTGAGGCCTCTTTCAGTATCGAAGGTCATACATTTCCCGTAACATATACTGACAACCCAACGCTACGGATCAATGTAGTCAGCGTCAATGATTCTGGTAAAGTGGGCATGGCAGACAACGTCAATCCTCCAATGACTCCCTTAGCCACTCAACCCTCTGTACACCTCCTTAACACGACAGAGCTCCCACCACATACTGGGTGCTTTGTAGAAGGTGTGATCAGCCGGTCGGGGCCCAATGATGGAGAAGTCATCATCTCACCAGAATCTTCAGCTGCGTGCATCTCGCCATATATGATCACCACTGTTTCAGAGCGCCACTGTCCTGTGTGGATGGTGAACGACACAACAAGGGTGGTGAGGTTGACCCAAGGTACACGATTGGGCACGGTAGCTACAATAGAAAAGATTTTTACTTCAAACCCAGCTACTACTGTGCCTGATCCTTCTCCCACAAAGCCCGCCTCCTCGGAGCCTGATGCTGCAGATGGGGACTTCTGTTGGGAGCACGACGACTTTGACTATATGCATGGCTTGACTGACTTTGGGTATGCAGAGGGCTTGGACTTTGTCCCTGGGGAGTTGCCACCTTCTCAAGCCCTTGCAGCGATTGCGCTCGCCGGAAACAATCAAGATCACGTGGAGGATGGTGAGCAGACGTACAATCTGGAGCACCTTGACCAGACCCAACGACAGGAGCTACAGGACCTCTTGTGTCGCTACCAGGTCCTGTTCGATGGGGGGGAAACTGCAGTTGGCCATGTACCAGGTATTCAACATAGGATCGAGACAGGGGATGCAGTGCCAGTTTGTACCCGGCAATGGAGGCTTCCACAAGCAACCCGTGAGCTGATACGCAAGGAGTGTGACACTATGCTCAGTGCGGGTGTCATTGAGCCATCCTCTTCACCATGGCTCAGCCCAGTTGTCCTTGTACGGAAAAAGGGGGGTGCCCTACGATTTTGTGTTGACTACAGAAAGGTCAATTCAGTCACCACTGCAGATACTTACCCCTTGCCCAGAATTGATGAACTGATAGATGAACTGGGCCCCACAGACACCTTCACCACACTTGATGCCAGGGCTGCTTATTGGAGCATTGAGGTACAGGAAGAAGACCGACCAAAGACCGCCTTTTCTGATGGGTATCGGCTCTTCCAGTTTTGCCGACTACCCTTCGGGCTCAGCACGGCACCAACAACGTTCCAGAGAACCATGAATTTGGTCCTATCACCTGTCCTTGGACGTCACACGCTAGCCTATCTGGATGATATTGTGGTTTACTCCAAGGGCTTTGCTCAGCACTTATTGGACTTGGAGGAAACCTTGAAACTTCTAACTGCCGCAGGACTCAAGCTAAATGTAGAGAAGTGCAGCTTTGCAACAACAACAATAAACTTCCTGGGCTTCACAATATCACCTGATGGTGTGGCCCCAGATCACAGCAAGGTAGCAGCCATCGCAGACGGCCCAGCACCCCGCACAGTTAAAGAAATCCGTAGGTTCCTTGGAGCTACAGGTTTTTTCCGTCGGCATATTGAGGGATATGCCACCATTGCCGCGCCCCTTCATTTACTCCTTAAAAAGGGTCAGCAATGGAAATGGGATGTAGAACAGCAGCAAGCCTTTGAAGAGCTAAAGTCACGGCTAGTGTCAGCACCTGTACTCAAGCAACCAGACTTCACTCGGCAGTTTGAAGTTCACACAGATGCCAGCAGCATTGCACTTGGTGCTGCCCTCATCCAGAGGGATGACCAAGGAGCACCTCAGGCCATCGCATACTACAGCAGGAAGTTGCGAGATCCTGAGACCCGTTATCCAGCCATAGATGGCGAAGCATTGGCGGTTGTTGAAGGTGTGCGTGTGTTCGACCCATATCTCTATGGTCGTAAATTCCTTGTACTGACTGATCATCGCCCTCTAACTCACATCTTTAAACATCGGACCAAATCGCCAAGAATGACCCGCTATGCACATGACCTTTCTTTTTATGACTTTGATATCCGCTACAAAGAGGGCCCAACAAACCATGTGCCCGACTTGTTGTCACGACAAGTTGCTCCAATCAACGTCAATGAGCTTTCCCCTCAGGAACTTGCTGCTGAGCAGCGCCAGGACCCCAAGTTCCAGGAAATCTTGTCATTTCTGATGGAGGGAGCCGTGCCCAAGAAGAAGCCACCACTATCATTGTCGGAGTTTGAAGTTCAGGATGGGGTACTTTACCATCTGAAACACCTGCCTGACAAGATCCTGTACCAGCTGTGCATTCCAGAAAAGTTGCGTACTTCAGCCATGCAAGCAGCTCACACTCCTCCACTAGCGATGCATCCTGGGATTCATAAGACCTATGACAACCTTCGCAACATGTTTTTCTGGCCCAACATGCTGCGTGACACTCGCTGTTTTGTGGAGCAGTGTTTGAATTGTCAGCAATCCCGTGGTATTCAACAGCGCGTTCCAATGGCTCAAGCTCCTCTCGCACTTTACCCTTTGGAGAGGGTATCCATGGACATCCTGGATCTTGCTCAAGCACCAATGAGATGGGCTCTAACAATCCTCGACCAGCACTCCAGGTTTATCCAGATAGTCCCTCTTAAAAATACCACCGCATCACGCATACACCGTGCCTTTTTAGAGAATTGGGTGACTTACTTTGGTCCACCTCGGGTCATTCAAACAGACAATGGCCGGCAGTTTATCTCCCAGTTGTTTGCAGAGATGGTTGAAATGATTCGTGCCTCACATCACTTTACCATCCGTTATCACCCTCAAGCTAATGGAATGGTAGAGCGCACGAATCGGGTGGTGAAAGCTGCCCTGACTGCTGTCGTAGGAGACCGCCCTGGAGACTGGCACAAACACATCCCAGAATTACGTCTTGCTCTGAACTCTGCAATCCATCGCTCAACAGGAGAGCAGCCCCTCTATCTTCTAACAGGAAGGCACGCTTACTTTCCGGTGGGACTAACAAACGATGCCATATTTGCTGACAACGACAACCTACAGCAGCGCCTGAAAACGGCTCGACGTGCAGCTGTGACAGCTTCCAGGGATGCCAGAGGGGTCTACGAGAGGTCCTACAATCGGCGAGCTCGAGGAACTTTCACTCCAGATGTCGGTCAACTGGTGTGGTATAAGGAAATGGTACCTCGTCCTCTTGGGCCAAAGTGGCAGGGCCCTGCCAGAGTCTCTAAACGATTCGGTCCTGTATCATTTGAAGTCCAAAACTTAGACTCTGGAAAAGTTCTCCGAGCACATCTTAATCACCTACGCCCATACCACCCACCAGAAGAGCTGTCGTATGCTGATGATGAAGATGGCAGGCCCGAAACTGATGATGTCGTAAATGAAGATCCTGTGATAGCCCTTTTGACTACCTTTGCTCGACATCCACTCTTCACAGCTGACCTCAAGGAGGAAGTTGACGAAACATGCTAGGGACCTCAACATCTGTGCGCCCTTGGCCTAGTGCCACGCAGATTTGAGGAGTGCTGTTAGCTACTCGATTGGTACACTGGCGTCTATTCTAAGTTGTTGATGCCAGGGACTGGAGAATAGAACCAACAATAGGGACCTCAGCATCTGTGCGTTCCTGGCCGAGTGCCACGCAGATTTGAGGACTGCTGTTAGCTTCTCGATTGGTACACTGGCGTCTATTCTAAGTTGTTGATGCCAGGGACTGGAGAATAGAACCAACAATAGGGACCTCAGCATCTGTGCGTTCCTGGCCTAGTGCCACGCAAATTTGAGGAATGCTGTTAGTTGTGCCACGCTGGAGCAGAGGGGGTGTTCTTCTTTTGTTTCTTTTTATGTATTTGAAGCTTTCACTTTTATACTTTTAAGCTTGTTTATAATTGTGTTTTACTTTGCTATTTCTCTCATTTTATTCTCGGCTTTTACTGACTTTATTGCATAAAACACTGATCACATTTTATTCCGTGTCCACTCCTATATGTTTGTCAAGACTCAGGCTGCTTTTATCTTCCAGGTCTCCGCTGTTCGCTTCGACCCAGGGCGGGGGAGGAAATCTGTAGTGTGGCTAGTCGCCACGCGCGACGTTCTCTCTCGCGACGGCGAGCATCTTCCCCCTGCGCGCTTCCCTGGTCGGGCAAACTGCACTTTCCCATCACGGCATTCTTCCACCTGCCGGATTCCACCCCCTTTTACTCGTATTTTTAGTGTTTTTATCCTTGGTTTTCGTGTTTTTGTTTTGTTTTAGTTTGCCCATGTTTTGTACATTTTCTTTGGTTTTCGTTTCATTTTAATTAGCTTACTTTTTACTTATTTAAATGCAGTTCTTTGCCGGCAGCCCTAGTTTTAATTATCTGTGAGCTCCTTTGTTTTTAATCCATACCATATAAATCATTTAAATGTTTAAGTGATTAGGGTGACCATTTTTACAAACATTCTTTTTTATCTATTATTTTACTCATGTTCACTATTGCAATTGTTTTACATGTTTCTTATTTTAACTAAATTACCAATTATTTATCAATACGGGCAGGTTCTTATGTTTTCTCCTATTTATAAAGTTGTATGAAGTGACGTCACCGTCACCCCTCACCCCCCCAATGGCCGCGAAAAATAAACAGTTCGGCAGAGTCCGCAGCAGAGACCTGGTGTTTATTTTTCCTTAATTTCTTTCTGTGTGAAACCGGCTCGACGCCCCCGGAAGCTACAAAAGATAAAGTTAAGTCTGAGGTATCTTTGACTCGCTTATAGGAGCTGGATGTGATCATGCTTTTGAATAATAATCATCGGTAATAGTTACGAGTGCTTTTCTTTGTTTAGGTTTTATGGTTTAGTTTTACTTTAATTTTGTACAGCACTTCTTTTCTTGAGTTTAATATTGATTTTGAAAGTGAGTGTTCATTTTACTTTTACCTTTGCTTTCTATGTTCTTAATCCATTTTTAACGTAATTCTTAAAGATGGTTTTAACTATAGTTTTTATTATTTCATTGTATTACGATTTTATTGTGCGACGGAGGGGGTAATGCTGGAACAAACCCACGCCAAATAAGCTCCTCTAGCCACGCTACCACCTCATGGGGCTTATACCAGGGGTTTAAATAAACTACTTTATTTGCGTAAGGCGCCCTTGGTCATGATAGGATTTTGATATGCCACAGGTATTTTTGGTGGGCAGCGTCGGGATTTGTTCCAGTTTAAATCTCTTAATTATCCCTCCGTCGGTATACATCCAGCATAGATTTTCCCTGTTAGTTATATAATGCATGTTAGTTTTAAGTAGATTGGTGAGCCACTTTGTTTTCCGTTCTTTTCTTGTTTTAAAGGCCTTTTACTCTGGCTTTGAGTTTTCAGTTTTATAAAATGTTCATGATTTTGTTTTACTTTGTGCTTTTTATTTGGTCCTTTTAGTTTTCAATCTTTGGCCTTAGTTTTTTTTTGTATTTCCCCTTTTGTAGTTTTAGGAGCTGTATAGTTCCAAGTTTTAATCATCCTTTTACAGACTGGTTGTAAGTGTTGATATTTTACTCAGCTCGTTTATCTAGGGATCTCGTGGCTCATTTTAGATTTAGGGATTCTTTCTTATACATATACATATTTTACCCTTTAACCCGTTTTTTTCCCAAGCAGCTTTGATCTTGGTCATTTTCTGGTTGATTTTATTGCTCTGTTGCTTTCGGTTTTTGTTTTTCTTGTTTTATGGTGGATCTTTTGTGACTTTGTGTAGTCCGAGACAAGTATGCCAAGCGAGAAGGAGAGGCAAGATCGATACAAGAGGCTCCAGGAGCGCCGCAATATGCCGTCAGACAGCTTGCCTGCATCTGGATCCCCTGTTCCTTCGACCAGCCGATCCAATCCAGACGTCCGACGAGCTGTTGAAGTGATGGAAGGCGAGATTTCAATGTTCTCCGAAATTATGGGGAAGATTAATGATCTCTTTGCTGAAGTAAGGGACTATCACGAAAGAAACGATCTTCGCTTGGATAAAGTTGAGGAAGCGATGCGTCACCGTGAAGAGGTGGCCCAGGAAGCCCCTTCAGCTAGTGACGATGACGATCGGCTGCGTGAAAGGGACGAGGTCATCCAGCAGCTGCGTGACCAGTTGCAGGAGCAGGAGCAGGAGCTTGACATAGTTCGACGAGAGCTCCAGGAGGCTCGGAGGCTCCCCCATGACCATACAACTCGAGGGGGTGAGAGGGACCCGAACCTCCAGAATCCCTGCCGGCAGTCACCCAGGCAGGATGTGGAGTTTCAGGAGTCGCAATCTCTCGCAAGGGCCACCACAAGGCCTGTGTCTGAGGTAGTTAGTCGCCCCATGCCCAGTGGAAGCATGCTACCTGAACCAACTACCACCAACAGTATGCAGGACCTTCCTCCACCGCTTCCCTACAATCGCCCACCAGGTCCAGATCCTGCCCGCTACCAAATGTATCCACCTCAATCACAGGGGGGACAGATGCCAGTGTCCTCCCATCAGGCTGTTCCTCCACCTCAAAACCTTCCACCACATCAAGACATCTACAATGTCCAGCAACCGTCACAGTCCTCAGCTGGGACTGTAAGCTATGTGCTCTCCAAGGAGACTGTTCCACACTTCCGAGGAGACGCTCCTGCCTCGCAGCCACTCCGGAAGAACCAAGAAGTGGAGGGATGGATCCGGGCGATAGAGAATATCGTCAAGCCTCCCACATCTGAGGCCTACATTCAAGCAGCCCGTGCAAGCTGTCGAGGAGCAGCTGAACTGCTGGTAAACTCGCCACTTTTTGACAGCATTGGGGACTGGCAGTCTTTTAAAGCAGCACTACGAAGTAAGTTCCGGGGAACATACACTTCTGCCGACTTCTACAAAGTACTGTATGATATCCGCATGTCCACGACCCAGGCACCCATGGACTTTTTCCTCCAACTCGAAGGGAATGTGTATCAGGGGTACAGGGATCACCCTGAGGCTGTCGGCGACCCTTCTCAGTTGGTGAAGAGGGTCTTTTTGAGTGGACTTCCTACATGGCTACGTGACTTTTTGGCTCTGAAGGAAGATGGGAGCCCATCCCAGATTGCTGAGGCGGCCCAGCGTATCTGGAATTCTCGGCATGGAATTCACCACAGCAGCTACCAGTCTACTGGACCTGACCGGTTCACACAGCACCCAAACCAACCTCCACGCACCCGTGATGTTTATGCCATGACTGTGTCGGCCCCACTTCCATCACATCAACCTACACTCCATGTCCCAGACCATCACAAGTGGTGTGTTTATCATCAGCTTCCAACCCACAACACCTCTGAATGCCGTGCAAAAGGAAGAAGGGAAGCTGGTTCCCCACCTACCAGCCGACGCTGCTATGAGTGTCGGAACTCAGGACACTTTGCTAGGGAGTGCCCCTTTCGTCAGAGCCAGGGTAATGATGCCCTCCGAACTCCTGGCAGAGATGAAACAGGGGGCATGTACCAAGGGCCCTGCCCTCCCCCAGGAAGCAGTCGCAGCAGTGGAAGCCCTAGGTTGTACAGGACGACCACTCGTGCCACTCAATGTTGATGGTGCCACTCTAATTGGTTTCATTGACACTGGTTCGGAGGCGACCATTATTAAGTCTCGGACGCTTACTCTCCTGGATAAAGAGGGTTCCTTACACCGGAATAACCCATCTAGAACCTTGAAAGGTGTTGCCGGTGAGGCACTGGATACGTTATGTGAAGTTACCCTTTCCTTTAACTTTTGCTCAACCAAAGTTATTCATCGAGTTGCTGTGTGTGACGCAAAGTTTCCTGGAGATATCCTCCTGGGAATGGACCTGCTCCGAAGGACAAGCTTCTGTCTCTCATCCGGTGCTACAGAGAGTGAGGCCTCTTTCAGTATCGAAGGTCATACATTTCCCGTAACATATACTGACAACCCAACGCTACGGATCAATGTAGTCAGCGTCAATGATTCTGGTAAAGTGGGCATGGCAGACAACGTCAATCCTCCAATGACTCCCTTAGCCACTCAACCCTCTGTACACCTCCTTAACACGACAGAGCTCCCACCACATACTGGGTGCTTTGTAGAAGGTGTGATCAGCCGGTCGGGGCCCAATGATGGAGAAGTCATCATCTCACCAGAATCTTCAGCTGCATGCATCTCGCCATATATGATCACCACTGTTTCAGAGCGCCACTGTCCTGTGTGGATGGTGAACGACACAACAAGGGTGGTGAGGTTGACCCAAGGTACACGATTGGGCACGGTAGCTACAATAGAAAAGATTTTTACTTCAAACCCAGCTACTACTGTGCCTGATCCTTCTCCCACAAAGCCCGCCTCCTCGGAGCCTGATGCTGCAGATGGGGACTTCTGTTGGGAGCACGACGACTTTGACTATATGCATGGCTTGACTGACTTTGGGTATGCAGAGGGCTTGGACTTTGTCCCTGGGGAGTTGCCACCTTCTCAAGCCCTTGCAGCGATTGCGCTCGCCGGAAACAATCAAGATCACGTGGAGGATGGTGAGCAGACGTACAATCTGGAGCACCTTGACCAGACCCAACGACAGGAGCTACAGGACCTCTTGTTTCGCTACCAGGTCCTGTTCGATGGGGGGGAAACTGCAGTTGGCCATGTACCAGGTATTCAACATAGGATCGAGACAGGGGATGCAGTGCCAGTTTGTACCCGGCAATGGAGGCTTCCACTGCTGCGACTCGTGAGCTGATACGCAAGGAGTGTGACACTATGCTCAGTGCGGGTGTCATTGAGCCATCCTCTTCACCATGGCTCAGCCCAGTTGTCCTTGTACGGAAAAAGGGGGGTGCCCTACGGTTTTGTGTTGACTACAGAAAGGTCAATTCAGTCACCACTGCAGATACTTACCCCTTGCCCAGAATTGATGAACTGATAGATGAACTGGGCCCCACAGACACCTTCACCACACTTGATGCCAGGGCTGCTTATTGGAGCATTGAGGTACAGGAAGAAGACAGACCAAAGACCGCCTTTTCTGATGGGTATCGGCTCTTCCAGTTTTGCCGACTACCCTTCGGGCTCAGCACGGCACCAACAACGTTCCAGAGAACCATGAATTTGGTCCTATCACCGGTCCTTGGACGTCACACGCTAGCCTATCTGGATGATATTGTGGTTTACTCCAAGGGCTTTGCTCAGCACTTATTGGACTTGGAGGAAACCTTGAAACTTCTAACTGCCGCAGGACTCAAGCTAAATGCAGAGAAGTGCAGCTTTGCAACAACAACAATAAACTTCCGGGGCTTCACAATATCACCTGATGGTGTGGCCCCAGATCACAGCAAGGTAGCAGCCATCGCAGACGGCCCAGCACCCCGCACAGTTAAAGAAATCCGTAGGTTCCTTGGAGCTACAGGTTTTTTCCGTCGGCATATTGAGGGATATGCCACCATTGCCGCGCCCCTTCATTTACTCCTTAAAAAGGGTCAGCAATGGAAATGGGATGTAGAACAGCAGCAAGCCTTTGAAGAGCTAAAGTCACGGCTAGTGTCAGCACCTGTACTCAAGCAACCAGACTTCACTCGGCAGTTTGAAGTTCACACAGATGCCAGCAGCATTGCACTTGGTGCTGCCCTCATCCAGAGGGATGACCAAGGAGCACCTCAGGCCATCGCATACTACAGCAGGAAGTTGCGAGATCCTGAGACCCGTTATCCAGCCATAGATGGCGAAGCATTGGCGGTTGTTGAAGGTGTGCGTGTGTTCGACCCATATCTCTATGGTCGTAAATTCCTTGTACTTACTGATCATCGCCCTCTAACTCACATCTTTAAACATCGGACCAAATCGCCAAGAATGACCCGCTATGCACATGACCTTTCTTTTTATGACTTTGATATCCGCTACAAAGAGGGCCCAACAAACCATGTGCCCGACTTGTTGTCACGACAAGTTGCTCCAATCAACGTCAATGAGCTTTCCCCTCAGGAACTTGCTGCTGAGCAGCGCCAGGACCCCAAGTTCCAGGAAATCTTGTCATTTCTGATGGAGGGAGCCGTGCCCAAGAAGAAGCCACCACTATCATTGTCGGAGTTTGAAGTTCAGGATGGGGTACTTTACCATCTGAAACACCTACCTGACAAGATCCTGTACCAGCTGTGCATTCCAGAAAAGTTGCGTACTTCAGCCATGCAAGCAGCTCACACTCCTCCACTAGCGATGCATCCTGGGATTCATAAGACCTATGACAACCTTCGCAACATGTTTTTCTGGCCCAACATGCTGCGTGACACTCGCTGTTTTGTGGAGCAGTGTTTGAATTGTCAGCAATCCCGTGGTATTCAACAGCGCGTTCCAATGGCTCAAGCTCCTCTCGCACTTTACCCTTTGGAGAGGGTATCCATGGACATCCTGGATCTTGCTCAAGCACCAATGAGATGGGCTCTAACAATCCTCGACCAGCACTCCAGGTTTATCCAGATAGTCCCTCTTAAAGATACCACCGCATCACGCATACACCGTGCCTTTTTAGAGAATTGGGTGACTTACTTTGGTCCACCTCGGGTCATTCAAACAGACAATGGCCGGCAGTTTATCTCCCAGTTGTTTGCAGAGATGGTTGAAATGATTCGTGCCTCACATCACTTTACCATCCGTTATCACCCTCAAGCTAATGGAATGGTAGAGCGCACGAATCGGGTGGTGAAAGCTGCCCTGACTGCTGTCGTAGGAGACCGCCCTGGAGACTGGCACAAACACATCCCAGAATTACGTCTTGCTCTGAACTCTGCAATCCATCGTTCAACAGGAGAGCAGCCCCTCTATCTTCTAACAGGAAGGCACGCTTACTTTCCGGTGGGACTAACAAACGATGCCATATTTGCTGACAACGACAACCTACAGCAGCGCCTGAAAACGGCTCGACGTGCAGCTGTGACAGCTTCCAGGGATGCCAGAGGGGTCTACGAGAGGTCCTACAATCGGCGAGCTCGAGGAACTTTCACTCCAGATGTCGGTCAACTGGTGTGGTATAAGGAAATGGTACCTCGTCCTCTTGGGCCAAAGTGGCAGGGCCCTGCCAGAGTCTCTAAACGATTCGGTCCTGTATCATTTGAAGTCCAAAACTTAGACTCTGGAAAAGTTCTCCGAGCACACCTTAATCACCTACGCCCATACCACCCACCAGAAGAGCTGTCGTATGCTGATGATGAAGATGGCAGGCCCGAAACTGATGATGTCGTAAATGAAGATCCTGTGATAGCCCTTTTGACTACCTTTGCTCGACATCCACTCTTCACAGCTGACCTCAAGGAGGAAGTTGACGAAACATGCTAGGGACCTCAACATCTGTGCGCCCTTGGCCTAGTGCCACGCAGATTTGAGGACTGCTGTTAGCTTCTCGATTGGTACACTGGCGTCTATTCTAAGTTGTTGATGCCAGGGACTGGAGAATAGAACCAACAATAGGGACCTCAGCATCTGTGCGTTCCTGGCCTAGTGCCACGCAGATTTGAGGAATGCTGTTAGTTGTGCCACGCTGGAGCAGAGGGGGTGTTCTTCTTTTGTTTCTTTTTATGTATTTGAAGCTTTCACTTTTATACTTTTAAGCTTGTTTATAATTGTGTTTTACTTTGCTATTTCTCTCATTTTATTCTCGGCTTTTACTGACTTTATTGCATAAAACACTGATCACATTTTATTCCGTGTCCACTCCTATATGTTTGTCAAGACTCAGGCTGCTTTTATCTTCCAGGTCTCCGCTGTTCGCTTCGACCCAGGGCGGGGGAGGAAATCTGTAGTGTGGCTAGTCGCCACGCGCGACGTTCTCTCTCGCGACGGCGAGCATCTTCCCCCTGCGCGCTTCCCTGGTCGGGCAAACTGCACTTTCCCATCACGGCATTCTTCCACCTGCCGGATTCCACCCCCTTTTACTCGTATTTTTAGTGTTTTTATCCTTGGTTTTCGTGTTTTTGTTTTGTTTTAGTTTGCCCATGTTTTGTACATTTTCTTTGGTTTTCGTTTCATTTTAATTAGCTTACTTTTTACTTATTTCAATGCAGTTCTTTGCCGGCAGCCCTAGTTTTAATTATCTGTGAGCTCCTTTGTTTTTAATCCATACCATATAAATCATATAAATGTTTAAGTGATTAGGGTGACCATTTTTACAAACATTCTTTTTGTCTATTATTTTACTCATGTTCACTATTGCAATTGTTTTACATGTTTCTTATTTTAACTAAATTACCAATTATTTATCAATACGGGCAGGTTCTTATTTTTTCTCCTATTTATAAAGTTGTATGAAGTGACGTCACCGTCACCCCTCACCCCCCAATGGCCGCGAAAAATAAACAGTTCGGCAGAGACCGCAGCAGAGACCTGGTGTTTATTTTTCCTTATTTTCTTTCTGTGTGAAACCGGCTCGACGCCCCCGGAAACTACAAAAGATAAAGTTAAGTCTGAGGTATATTTGACTCGCTTATAGGAGCTGGATGTGATCATGCTTTTAAATAATAATCATCGGTAATAGTTACGAGTGCTTTTCTTTGTTTAGGTTTTATGGTTTAGTTTTACTTTAATTTTGTACAGCACTTCTTTTCTTGAGTTTAATATTGATTTTTAAAGTGAGTGTTCATTTTACATTTACCTTTGCTTTCTATGTTCTTAATCCATTTTTAACGTAATTCTTAAAGATGGTTTTAACTATAGTTTTTATTATTTCATTGTATTACGATTTTATTGTGCGACGGAGGGGGTAATGCTGGAACAAACCCACGCCAAATAAGCTCCTCTAGCCACGCTACCACCTCATGGGGCTTATACCAGGGGTTTAAATAAACTACTTTATTTGCGTAAGGCGCCCTTGGTCATGATAGGATTTTGATATGCCACACAATCAATCAGTCAGTCAGTCAATCAATCAATCGATCTAACTATCTATCTATCTTTGTTTATCTATTTGTCTACCTATTTCCCATCCCGCGGCGTAGCACATGAACATATCAGTAAGACAAATGTCTCTCGAAAACAAACTATATATCTTACTAGATAAAACTGTGCTATTCATTCATCTGACATTTCTTTCATAAAACATAAAAAACATAAATCTATGTTAAAAGAACCAAACAAAATAACGTAAATACGTAATATAAAATGTCCATGCGCAATGTAATTGTCTTTTTTTCTTCATCTTGCTCCCGAGTTCTTAGAAAAGACTGTAGCAACAGCGACTATACTTCAACTGATACGAGAGAGACGGAAGGAGGGAGGGAGGGAGGGAAGAGAAAAGAAAGGAAGGAAGGAGAGAGAAGGAAGGGGAGAGAAGGGAAGGGAGAGGAGGAAGGTGAGAGAAAGGGAGGGAGGGAGGGAGGGAGGGAGAAAGAAAGGGAGAGAGGGAGGGAAAGGTGGTGAGAGGGAAGGAGAGAGAAAGGAAAGGAGGGAGGGAAGGGGAGAGAGAAAGAGAGAGAGAGAGAGAGAGAGAGAGAGAGAGAGAGAGAGAGAGAGAGAGAGAGAGAGAGAGAGAGAGAGAGAGAGAGAGAGAGAGAGCGAAAGAAAGAGAGAGAGAGCGAAAGAAAGAGAGAGAGAGGGTAGAGAAAGAGAGAGAGAGAGAGAGAGAGAGAGAGAGAGAGAGAGAAGAGAGAAGAGAGAAGAGAGAAGAGAGAAGAGAGAAAGAGAGAAAGAGAGAAAGAGAGAAAGAGAGAAAGAGAGAAAGAGAGAAAGAGAGAAAGAGAGAAAGAGAGAAAGAGAGAAAGAGAGAAAGAGAGAAAGAGAGAGAGAGAGAAAGAGAGAAAGAGAGAAAGAGAGAAAGAGAGAAAGAGAGAAAGAGAGAAAGAGAGAAAGAGAGAAAGAGAGAAAGAGAGAAAGAGAGAAAGAGAGAAAGAGAGAAAGAGAGAAAGAGAGAGAAGAGAGAGAAGAGAGAGAGAGAGAGAGAGAGAGAGAGAGAGAGAGAGAGAGAGAGAGAGAGAGAGAGAGAGAGAGAGAGAGAGAGAGAGAGAGAGAGAGAGAGAGAGAGAGAGAGAGAGAGAGAGAGAGAGAGAGAGAGAGAGAGAGAGAGAGAGAGAGAGAGAGAGAGAGAGAGAGAGAGAGAGAGAGAGAGAGAGAGAGAGAGAGAGAGAGAGAGAGAGAGAGAGAGAGAGAGACGAGAGAGAGAGAGAGAGAGACGGAGATGAGAGAGAGAGACGAGAGAGAGAGAGAGAGACAGAGAGAGAGAGAGAGAGAGAGAGAGAGAGAGAGAGAGAGAGAAGAGAGAGAAGAGAGAGAAGAGAGAGAAGAGAGAGAAGAGAGAGAAGAGAGAGAAGAGAGAGAAGAGAGAGAAGAGAGAGAAGAGAGAGAAGAGAGAGAAGAGAGAGAAGAGAGAGAAGAGAGAGAAGAGAGAGAAGAGAGAGAAGCGAGAGAAGAGAGAGAAGAGAGAGAAGAGAGAGAAGAGAGAGAAGCGAGAGAATAGGGAGAAAAAAAGAAATGCACAATAAATAGAGAGAGAGAGAGCGAGTTGTATGTATATTTGCAAAATCGCATTACATTTTGTAAAAAGTTTCGTTAGAATGATGATCATGATAACTAGAATAATAAACAAAGATAAGGGTAACAGTAAGTAAATAAATAACCAAGATGGTAATCAGACTAGTATATATGTATATATATATCTATATATATATATATATATATATATGTATGTATGTATGTATGTATATACATATAAACATATTACATATTTGTATATATTCATATATTTTATATACATATATTTAGTTATATATCTATATACTATATATAATATATATATATTATATATATATGCCCATTACAGATTTTTTTTGTGAAGTGTCTCTGCACATAGATGGCTCTGCTAGCGCTTAGCCGCAAAGGAGTCCATTAGTAGACCTTGTGACCTTACCTAATCCCACCTTTCCTTGAATTTGCGGGGGAAAAAAACTTCTTTTTTGTTTTTTTGCTATGAATATTGATGGTATTATTTTTATTATAGACATTATAATTACAATAATGTTATTAACATTAGTAACAGCAAAATAAGATCATGTAAATATTTTCGAAAATCAAGAAACTGGTAAACGGGTGAGATAGGTAGTACTCGTAATGGTGCAGCCATCTATGTCTAAGAACAATTAATAAAGTAAACTCAGAAATCAACCAAATGAAGCTCTAAAAAGAAAATGAAGTCTCCCAATCATATGACCTCTTCTCTTAAAATATGACCTCTTCTCTCACTCGCGAGAATTGACCTCTTCTCTCAGCCGAACAGACCGCCATTCGCCCGCAACGCAAAAGGCGATATGGCGCTCATTTATCTTATACGAGTCGTTTGAGTCGCTGGTGGTCGTAAGAAATCGATATTCTAACCACTTTTAGGGTCGTCTTTTCATTATTTGCTTTTTGTTTGTGTTTAATTGATTTCGGAAAGAAAATGCGGGTTTCTTCACTGTTAAGGTAAATTTGCTATGTATCTTCATAATGTTAATTAAAATTTTACTTTGAACTAAGTAACTCATTTCACCGTGATCATAAGATCGTTTAACCTTTGCCGAGACCGTTAGGCGGCCCATAATGTCCAAAGTCGATTGCAAAGGAGGTTGGACCTTACCTGCGCTCCGATGGTCCTTCGAGGTTGAGATCGCGGACGAAGGACTAAGAAAGTGCTAGAAATGTGTCGTAGTCCCGATGAAGGAAAAAAGTGCCCAGTTGCTTCTCCGCACAAGTGCCACACCAGACTGAGTGCCCGGAGGGATCTTGGCCGCCTGTGCCCCTCTGCCAAGAGACTTTCGTGCCCCCCAACCCCCTCCCCCCCTCTCTCCCTCACTTCCTTCGTCCCCTCCTCCGTTTTTCCATTCCTCTCCATATATTTCCCTCTCTCTCCTCCTCCTTCGTTCTCTCTCCTCGGTCCCTTTTCCCTCCCTCTTCCCCTCGTTCTCTCCGCCCTCCTTCCCCTTCTCCCCCTCTTTCCCTCTCCCCCTTCTTTTCCTCCCTCACTCCCTCCCCCATCCCCCTCTCCCCTTCCCTTCCCCTCTTTCCCTCCCTCACTCCTTCCTCCATCCCTTCTTTCCCCCCCCTCCCTCTCCTCTCCATCCCCCTTTCTCCCTCCCTTCCCCTCTTTCCCTCCCTCACTCCCTCCTCCATCCCTTCTTTCCCTCCCTCCCTCTCCTCTCCCCCTCCCTTCCCCTCTTTCCCTCCTTCACTCCCTCCTCCATCCCTTCTTTCCCTCCCTCCCTCTCCTCTCCATCCCCCTCTCTCCCTCACTTGCCCCCTTTCCTTCTCTCCCTCTTTCATTCCTTCTCCCCCTCTTTCCCTCTCCCCCTTCTTTCCCTCCCTCACTCCCTCCTCCATCCCTTCTTTCCCTCCCCCCTCTCCTCTCCATCCCCCCTCTCTCCCTCCCTTCCCCTCTTTCCCTCCCTCACTCCCTCCTCCATCCCTTTTTTCCCTCCCTCCCTCTCCTCTTCATCCCCCCTCTCTCCCTCCCTTCCCCTCTTTCCCTCCCTCACTCCCTCCTCCATCCCTTCTTTCCCTCCCTCACTCCCTCCTCCATCCCTTCTTTCCCTCCCTCCCTCTCCTCTCCATCCCCCTCTCTCCCTCCCTTCCCTTCTTTCCCTCCCTCCCTCTCCTCTCCATCCCCCTCTTTCCCTCTCCCGCTTCTTTTCCTCCCTCTTTCATTCCTTCTCCCCCTCTTTCCCGCTAACCCTTCTTTTCCTCCCTCACTCCCACCTCCATCCCCCTCTCTCCCTCCCTTGCCCCCTTTCCTTCCCTCCCTCTTTCATTCCTTCTCCCCCTCCTCCCCCTTTCTCTTCCTGTACCCATCATTCCACCCTTTTTTCCCTCCTCCATATTCTCTTCCTTTACCTTCTTCTCCTCTTCCTTCCCCTGCATCCTCGCCTTTCTTTCTATATTCTTTATTTATTTCCATTTTCTTCTTGTGTCTTTCCTTTATCATCTCCCTCTTCCATTCTTCCTATTCCGTTGCCTTTAGGTATCCAGTTCCTTATCCCTCTTAATATTGTATCTATTCTCTCACTTTACGATAAAATAGTAAATATAAAGACAATAACGATAATGGTATTGATAATACAAAACGGCAGTATCAATAATGATGGTGATGATGATGAAGATGATGGTGATGGTGATGACTGATGGTGGTGGTGATAAGTTTGGGTGATGATGATGATGAAGATAATGAAGATGAAGATGATAGTGATGGTCATGATGAAAATGATGTGATGAGATGATGATGATGATAATGATAATGATAAGGACGATAATAGTGATGATGATAGTAATGATGATAAGTTATAAAGGGTATGGATGCCGGTCACCGTATTGCAAAGCGGACGAAACGCAAAGCGACGAAGAGTAAGTTTTAAAAAGAAACATGTACGGAGAGCGAGAGAGATACCAGAGATGAACTTGAATTAGGAAAATGTTTAAATGTGTGTATATATGTATGTATATGTGCGTGCGTGCGTGCGTGCGTGCGTGCGTGCGTGCGTGCGTGCGTGCGTGCGTGCGTGCGTGCGTGCGTGCGTGCGTGCGTGCGTGCGTGCGTGCGTGCGTGCGTGCGTGCGTGCGTGCGTGCGTGCGTGCGTGCGTGCGTGCGTGCGTGCGTGCGTAAGGATAAGTCCGATATGCGAAGCTGAGCTTCGCCCGGGCTATGCCAATGAGGGGAGCCCGGCCTGTGTCGACTAATGCCGACTCGCTAACGTGTGTCAGCTGGTGCTGACTCGTCTTAGTCCTTACCCGCCGTGGTGCCCAGTCACAGCAGTAACCTCCAGGCGACAATTGTAACTTCTCGCGCCTGGGCGGGGCGCGAACCGCCGACCCCTCGGATGAGAGGCCGACACGTTACCACTGTACTAACCCGGAGGCTGTGCGTGCGTGTGCGTGTGTGCGTGTGTGTGTGTGTGTGTGTGTGTGTGTGTGTGTGTGTGTGTGTGTGTGTGTGTGTGTGTGTGTGTGTGTGTGTGTGTGTGTGTGTGTGTGTGTGTGTGTGTGTGTGTGTGTGTGTGTGTGCGTGCGTGCGTGCGTGCGTGCGTGCGTGCGTGCGTGTGTGTGTGTGTGTGCGCGCGCGTGTGTGTGTGTGCGTGTGTGTGTGTCTGTGTAACAATGATGGCAATAATAATAATGATAATTTTTGTTATTGCTGTTGTTATTATTATTATTATTATTATTATTATTATTATTATTATTATTATTATTACTATTATTATCAGTATCATTATAATTATTATTATTACCATGATTCTTATTACTATTATTACTAGTATCATTAAAATCATTATTATTTCTATAATTACTATTATTATCATCATCATTATCATTATTACTATTATTATTATCATTATTATTATCATTATTAATAATAATATTAATGATAATAATAATAATAATAATTATTATTATTATTTTTATTTTTTTATTATTTGCATGATTAAGCAACTATTGTTATCATTATCATAATCATCAATATCACCATTGCATATTTGTTTGCATTATCAACAACTTTATTATCATTATCATTTTTCATCATCCTTATTATCATTATTATTTTTCATCATCCTTATCATTATCATTTTTCATCATCCTTATCATTATACTTTTAAACACTCACTGACTTTTCTCAATATCCTCGTTGTTTTTAAAACGGCACTTTTTTCTGTAGTCTCTATGTCAGTCTCACTTCCATTTTATTTTTACTTGTTGTGGTCCTCATTATCAATAAACCATATAGATAAAGATAATGATAATCAGAAGAAGAAAAAGAAAAAGAACACTAATAATAAAGATAATGATAATCATAATAATAATAAAAATGATGGCAATGGTTCCAGTGTATAGGATTAATAAAGTATAATAATAGTACCGTAATATCAAAAGTAAATTATTTATTTACAATTTTAGAATTAACACAAGAGAACAATCACCCACAACATGGTCATTACCAACACCAATACAAAGCACAAAGACATATAAAACAAACAAAAACGACAAGGAAAATGACTTCTCATGGATTTCCTTCAGTAAAAAACATATATAAGATCATAACAAATACAATAAATGATATAAATGAAGGAAAATCAATGATCTCAGTAATTTCAGATGTGCTACTAAATACAGGGCCGTTGATAAAAGTACTCATAGAGCACATTAATGAATAAAATAATACAATGGAATACAAGATCAATAATAAACAAAGAAATTGAAATAAACTATTTAATATACAAAGAAAACCCAGAAGTAATAGCAATATGTGAAACATGGTTAAAAGATAAAGACAAATTTAAGATCCCAAATTACCAAATAATAGGAAAGGACAGTAAAAATCAGATAGGTGGAGGCTTAGCCTTCTGTATAAAAAATTATATTCAATAAACAGAAACAGAATTAAATGACAATCAAGAACATAAATTTGAAGCACAAGCAATTAGAATATCTTTTAACAACAGATGGTAAAATGTACTACTAATTTATAACCCATGTAATAACATTTTAAAAGGAGAAATCGAACACTATGCAAACCAATTAGAGGAACCAAAGCTCTTTATGGGAGACCTATATCCTCACCACCCTTTCTGGGAACTAAACTTAAACCCAAAGCTCACTAACAAAACAGGAAAAAAATGTTTTAGATTTTCTCATATATAATGCTGAAATACTATTAACAGGCCAAATAACAAGGATAGACCCAAAAACAGGTAAAACTTCAACAATAGACTTGATAATAGGATATCCAACTTTAAGCCACTTTGAAATAACTGTAGGCCCACATTTGAATAGTGATCATCTGCCAATAATTGTAAAAAATAACAATTAAAACTCTCCTCCTAAAAAAAAAAAAAAAAAAAAAAAAAAAATAGCACTTCACGAAAGAGGGATGGACAAAATACCAGAAAGAACTGAATAAATTAAAGGTAGAAGACACAACAAATCTCCCTTCATTAGCTAACATGCTAAAAGAAATGGGAAAAAAAAAAGTTTCAAGTTTGACAATATTAACACAAAAACTAAACCAAACAAACCATGGTGGAACAAAACTTGTCACAGTGTAATAAAGAAAAGAAACAAAGCTAATAACAAATGAAGGAAAAAACCTAACAAAGAAAACGAAATAGAATATAAAAAACTTATGGCACAAAGTAGACAAATAATTGAAACAGAAAAGAGAAAGACCTGGGAAAACTTTTGTAGTGAACTAGACTTTAAGACAACTAAAAAAGTTTGGAATTTTATAAAGAAGCAAATAGGCAAATTTTCAAACCAAAGCTATCCCATAATAAGTAATGATCTCCCTATAACAAATATAAACAGTAAACTTACTTTATCCAAAGAAGAATATAAAAAGATCATTGTAAAAGAACCAAAAATGATATCCACTAAAGCAGAGATAGACAAATTACTAAAGATCCCCGATACATTAAATTTAAACAAAAAAAAATAACAATGGAAGAGTTAAAAAGATAATTAAACAAAAGTAAGAATGGAAAGGCATATGGGCCAAACAAAACCACAGATGAATTTTACAAAAAGACACCAGACAATATAATAAGATCAATTCTAATAGAAATAAACAAACAGTGGTTAAAAGGTGAATACCCAAATGAATTTAAAAACGTGTTGATAAACCCAATAATAAAACCAGGAAAAAATCAAGCAGATAAAAGTTCCTACAGATTTATCAGTAGAATTTCTCGTCTAGGAAAGATATATGAAAACATCATAAACAGCAGAATTAACTGGTGGTTAGAAATAAATAGAAAACTAGATGAAGACCAAACAGGTTTCAGACCATATACATCAACCACAGATGCACTTCAAATAATTGAATCACTAATAAATAATTCATTAAATGAAAAGAAATATGCTTTGGTAGCCTGCTTAGACCTAGAAAAAGCACTCGACTCGGCCAACCATGATACAATTATAATAAAGGCAGCCAAGCTAGGAATCAAAGGCACACCACTAAAATGGTTAAAGAACTTCTTGGGAAATAGAACATACCAAATATCAATAGGTGAAAAACGAACCCAAAAAGAAAAAAATATTAAAGATCTCCTCTAAGTCCAACTTTATTCAACATACTAATGTCAGACCTGAGCCTCCCAAAGGAAATTTGCAAAATAATTTATGCAGATGACATCATGCTAATTTCTCAAAATAAGGATATTCTAAAGGCTACTAATGACTTAAAAAGTGAAATTAAAAACTTAAAAGAATAGACTGATAGATGGGATTTGAAAATAAACATATCAAAAAGTAAACCCATGTGTTTCACCAATAAAAGAATTCAAAACATACCAGAAATAAGTAAAGATAACGAAAAACTGATATTTACAAATTGCCATAAAATACTAGGATTAGAATTTGATGCCCCAAAACTAAAATGGAAATCACATATTTATAAAATTAAAACTTCTGCTCAAAAAGGGATAGATTTAATGAAAAAACTGTCCACATTATCTTAAGGAGCAAAAAGGGAGACTTTGATAAAATTTTATAACATCTACATAAAACCAAAAATATTATATGGTTCCATAATATATGGAACAGTAAAAAACACAGATTTAAAACGGCTAGAAACTATACAAAATGAAGCAATAAGAATAGCCACAGGGTGTTTTAAGTCAACTCTGATGATAGCACTACAAGCCTTAACAAATACAATGTCCTTAAGACAAGCAATAAAACAACAAGAATGCATTCAAATGGCAAAAATCTTACAAAAACAAGAAACTATGCCTATAAAAAAAATAACACAATCAATCAAGGAATATAACCAGAATACAGATAAAGAGACTTTATTTCATAGAGTTATGGAGACATGCAAAGAACTAAGAATCATAATAAAAACAAATGTCACCCCAAGCATAACTCAAATACCACCTTGGTATGGTATCCATCAAAACACAGAAACTAAATTTATGCAAAGTCTTTCAAAAGACCCTTCTGAATAAATAATCAGGAATCAATTTAATATGATGGCTAACACAATATACAACCATAATAGAATATTCACTGATGGCTCCAAAATTGAAGAAGTCAGTTCTACCTCAGCTGCAATTTACATTAAAAAAAAAAAAAAACATCACAACAATGTGGAAATTATTGAAAGAAACCTAAATAATAGAAGTTATATGCCATAAAAGAAGGACTAAGATGCATAAAAAATAACAACATGAGAAACACAGTGATATACACAGACTCTAAATCAGTAGTTCATTGCATTCAAAACACTAATCCCCAAAAATACAAAAACATTATATTTGAGATATAATCAATCATTTATAGTCTAACAGAAAACAAACAAAAAACAATAATACAGTGGATACCATCACACAAAAACATAAAGGATAATGAAATAGCAGACCTTGCAGCAAAAACAGCTCATAAAATAAGTGAAACTTTTTATATAACCAAAGACATTTCAAATGTAAAAAAAGAAATTAAGAACAGAATGCAAAAGAATTGGGAAGAATACT
>NC_061846.1:3243663-3256163 GCF_019202785.1 Penaeus chinensis
ATGACTGCTCAGTCATGCATGTGCCAATTGTGGTGGCTCCCATAGTGTATTTTATAGGAGCTGCCCTGCCTACAAGCTCAAATCTAAGGCAGCAGTTCTCAGATTCAAATTAGAGCTCACTCTGTGTGACGCCAGACAAGAAGCATGCCAATGAGGTTTTCTCTTTCCACCTATTCCAAAACTGTACTTTGCTCTGCTCCCCTCTCATCTTCTCAAGAAGTCTCAGCATCTCCCCCAGTATCTCTAAATTCAGATACTCCAGTCCCTATCACTTTCCCAGTGTCTACTCCTCCTCCTTCTCAATCTACCTGTCTCACCAGACAATATGAATGTTCCACCCCATTTTCTACCACATCTACTCTTACATTCACCTCCCTGTCTGCTCCTTGAACATCTATTCCCTCTTCTCCTCCACATAAGAAAACCTTTGTTTCTCAGAGCTCCCCACCCAACTCCACTCCAGAAACTCTTAAAGACTTCCTAAAGTTCCTAAACATGACCCAAGAGAATGCTCCACTCTATCATCCACCCTCTAATAGCTATTTGCTCTACATTCATTGTATTTGCCGATATCCATCCTCCTCAAGTTCCCCCTACCCATCTTCCTCCCAATCCCAAAAAACACCTCATCCTCTCCTCCTCCATGTGGATCACCAATCCCTCTTGCTTCCCTATTATTCTTACCATTCCCACCTGGATGCTCACATTACTCCCTTATGTTACAACAATGTCCTTCTCAGGATCCCTCCCCTCCTGACATTCTTCCTGATACTTCACCACCTTCCCCTGTTCCCTTATCTCATATTCTGGATTCTTTTCTTACTTCTACAACTACCATTTCTACTCATATAACCCTTTGATTGTTTCATAATGGCTCTTTTGCAGTTTTCCTCACACAGTGTAACTCTCCCTTCCTCAGGCACATATTCTCCATTTGATCTGATTGCCCTGTACTTTTAACCCCTTCTCCTTTTACAAATCCCCACCGTATTCCATTTTCTCCCCTTTTATGCCCTTTTCATAAAAGGGCATTCTATCCTAAGGCATTCTGCAACCTTTGACATCTAACATCTTATTCTAATTATTCTAATTTCCACCCTTTTTGCCACAATACTTTACCATAGTGCTATATGACCTTTGATGTCTAGCACATTTATTTCTTCTAACCATTAACCATTGAGAGAAATAAATCCTTCACTTTCCTATTATTTTATTTATCTATTTATTTTTTTATCACCTTTTACAAGTATAAGCTACTAGGTGCCAAAAGTTGAGCATGAAGTACAGAACAAGCCGGACTCAAATGGGGGAAATTGCTGATGTGCACCGGCAACCCAGATTACTGGCCACTTGCAAATTTTTTTTTGCAGTTATGAGTTAAGCATGTTTGTTGAAGTGTGTATTCATATATACTTGCACTTGGTTTTATATGCCCCTTTTCCTAGAATGGTCCCAGTCTGTGCTTTTAAAAAGCGCTAGGTAGTCATCTATGAGTATGAATAATGCTGCATGTTATATTGTACATACCAAGGATAGTTCAGATTTACATACAGTATGAAATTGATTCTATTTATACATGTGTGATTATATCAGGACTAATATATGTATCTATGTTATCCTATTTTCCTTCCCTCCACACCTCCCTCCCTCCCTCCAACCCTCTTTTTCCCCTCCTTTCCTTCTCCCTACCTCCCCATTCCACACCCTTTCCCCCTCTCCTCATCCCTCTCTCCCTCCCAGACTACACTCTAACCAGGATTGCTTCATCTCTCTGTCCTGACTCCTGTTCCTGTATAGATCATGTTATGTTATGGCTGGACTTGTGACACTTGTGGAATATTAAAGAGCGTGTGGTGTATATAGTAAATACTTTAGAAACAATCATTATGCTTTTGCATAGTGATTTTTGTTATGCCTCAAGACACAAGATGGAATACCATGTGTAACTGTCTGAAGAGTTACATAAAGAACTGGCCAGCTATCACGAACATTTGTGGAGTTGATAAGGAGCAGATTGATGTCAGAGTTTGAGAGGTGTCTAACTTAACACTGAAGTGGTCAGCAGAGCATCTACTTGCACAACTAGACTAGCTGTGGCTCTGGACAAAATACAGTGATAAATGTACAAAGTGAACATATGGAAAGAATGAATCACAACTGCTGCCAAAAAGAGGTTTGGCCAAGTCATAGCACATCTTCTTGCAAACCTAATTCATCCTTCCTTTCAAGGAAAACTGCTCAGTGCAGAAGTGAGTAAAAAGGAATAGACTATGCCAATGAAAACTTCACCTCATGCCCCAGCCATCATGAAATTTCAAGCTAAATCAGCTCCCTTTCAATGCAGTTAAAAAGTTCAGTGATTCTGTGACCAATTGTATGTGAACTATTGAAGGGTGGAAGTCACATTCAACCGTGTTGGATAGTGACATTATTTCAGCAGCACATCTACTGTCTTCAGTGGCATCTTTATCAGGTTTTTTTCAAGCTATGGTAAAGTACATCCAAAACTAAGAAATCAGCTGATGAGAGAAAAAGCAGCAAAACTAGTGTTTTTGCTTAAGATGCTGGCTATAATAATTTTGAATTTCCTCTTTTAAATTCATAACTTCGGGAATAAATACAGTTCATTATAAGTAAGCCTCTTCGATTTTTATTTCCTTTTTCTTTTTATAGAATATGAAATATTTTTCAGTGCTGTATTGTAAAAGAAAATGTTTTAGTATCCTACTTTTCAGAAACAAGTACAATTCAATACAAGTAAAACCCTTTGATTTCATTTGTAATGGAATGTGGGAATTTTTGTTGAATTGTATAAGATAGTTTTAAGTGTTCATTTCCACAGGTTCTTCACATCTTATTCAGCTGTTATTGATCATTATTCATCTTCTTTTCTTTTAACAGAAAGTAACCATTTCAAAGGGCAAAGCCTACAAAGAACTGGCCAAATAGATAGAGAGAGAGGACAAACTGCGCATTATGCATGAGAAGTTGGAAGTGCGGCAGCAGCTCATGGTAATTTTTTTTTTAATTTGGCCCCTAAGTGTTTTTTTTTTGTTTTTTTTCTATTTGGTTTAATTTTCTTCTTTCTGACGGTGTTCTGTTAATGGTTTGAACTGTGATTTTGTCTGTTTATTTTTGTCTTTTTCACTCTTTCATTGTCTCTTTTTTCTTCTCTTTTTTCTTCTGTTTCATTTTCTAATTTTCTGTCATCATTCTTTTGCTGGGTGTATGTTACTTCTTAAACCAGTCATCAATTTGATTAGAATTTTTCCAGTTGTCATTTGAAAATCATCTCTCGTATATAATTTGTTAAATACATTATTTGACAATTAATTATCTCCTTCAGATAGTTACTTCTTTGTCTCCACTTACTAATTGTTAAAATATCTTGTCTCCTTTTGATTATGATATTATTTGCACTCCATAATAATGATCTTTCCTCATTTGTTTTTTCCTCTCATTTTGCCGATGACTATATAATTTCTGTCTGTATGTGCTTTCTTGTATAACACTTGATAATCACAGAACAAAGAATTTGAAGGAACCCTCTTATAAGTTCCAGGGATTGCACCTTTACCTGCGCTCTTATTTTACATTTTGAATTGTGTTAATTTGTACTGTATCGAGGACTGATACTCAGTTTTGGTGTAAGGCCTTTTAGGATTTAGGGGTGAACAGTTGTCATCATTAAGATAAGTTCATTAGAATGAGTTTACCGTTTGGTAATGATGGTTTTGTGATAAGTCTTATTAGCACTGCCTTGTTTTTCCATCTAATGAGCTGCCATTTAGCAACTTCTTGGATATACAGCTTGGCTATTGATCTTTTGAAATTGAGCCTGAAGATGCCCATTAGATAGGAATAAATGGGAGAGAACAAAACATTGCTACTCTACTCTCAAAAGAAAGAAAGAAAGGGTTCTGGAAGGCTGATATAAATGTGTGACTGAGACAAATCTATGAGATTCCAAAGGCTGGGAGAAAATACTGTAGAATGAGAGTTAATATGTATTTGTTTCTGATACTGGTTTTCAGCAATACCATTTATCTAAGTCAAGGTAACTGTCATTATATTTTGCTAGCTCGTAGTTCATTGAGAAATAAGTTGCCAGAAAGTGTGTGTGTATTTGGGAGAGGGGGGGGGGGGGGACTTCAGCACTATCTAGCATCCCATATTGGTTGCCAGCCATCCTTTCTAGGAACATGAGATGATGTGTCCATTGACCATGGGTTGTTGGAGGACTTCAGCACTATCTAGCATCCCATATTGGTTGCCAGCCATCCTTTCTAGGAACATGAGATGATGTGTCCATTGACCATGGAGTTAAAAAAGCAACTAAATAAATTTAATTGATGATAAATAATAAATCATTATCACTTTAGAACTCACATGATCAATAATGTTCTTCTATCACCTCAACTCCACTTAGTATTTACATTATTTCTTCTCTATATCAACTATTATTTTTTTTACTTTTTAATGAGCCAGGCACAAAGGAAATTGCCCAACAACCTGCATTACTTGCCACTATACCATTTTCAATATTGTAGTTAATAGGTTAATAGAAACTTTAACTGTAATTAATATTTCTTTGTACTTTGTACTTGTAAAGCTTTAAGAGAAAATTATTACCAGTTTTCTTTGACTTCTATACTCTGACATTTGTGTCTCATTCCAAACCAGATCTCATAATCAGTAACTTACTACCAAATTCAACTTTATTTCTCATTACAGAAAAACAAGGAGAAACAAGGCAAACCTCCAAAGTTAGTTGCCGAGGGAACCAGTACCTCTGCACCCGTGTACAAGTGGCCACAGGAACGACAAAAATAAAAGCTCAAAGAAATAAAAGACCTATTGTTTAATTATCTACTAGATCAACATATGAGGTCATTGGAGGCCTTTAAACAGAATTGTTATTTGACAAGTTTTCAAATGAAAAAATAAATTTGTGTGTAATTTAAGGTACAAGTAAAGCTTGTTCTTCCAATAAAGTTAGTTTCTATCCTTTATTTGTAAGATTACTTGAATAGGATTCTTCTTTTTTCTATTTGACTGTTTATTTATCGTTTGTGAGAAGTTTTAATTTTTTATTGGTTTGTTTTGTTTTTGTTTTAAATAAGGATTCTTTGATTTTCATGTTTATTTATAAAGTAAAACAGGTACATTCACTTAGTTCACATACAACCAAATGTTCCTCTGCTTCTCTGAAACTCAGGAAAGCTTCTCTGTGAAGATTTCACATACAAACCCAGAAAGTGCTTCCCTGCTTCACTAAAATTCAGCAGAAGCTCTCAAAACATTACAAATTTGAACAAAAACAAACATTTGGAGCCACTCGCATAACAAAAACTTTTTTTTTTTCAATTATTTGTTGTTTTTATGTTTTTTTAATGCATCTTTGCTCCCATTGTATCATTACATGTGAAAAATTTGAATGATATGATTTTCAGCATTAATAAGGAGAATATCAATGGATATAATTAATGATATTCTACATGGGAGGAAAGACATACTTGATAAAAAGAGGAAGAGAAGATATAAGGCAAGAAAAAAAAATAATAATAATAAAATAAAAGAATAGTGAGAAAGAGAGAGGAAGTGGAAAGAAGAGAATATAAATAAAAAAAAAATATAATAAAAGAGAAGAAAAAAAAATGCAACAAAATGAGATGTGTTCTCCAGCTCGATGACAGTTTAAAAAAAAAGAAGAGAAAAAAATCCAAAAAAGGGACATACATATGTCAATCAATAGATGTGAATCATTTTATGATTTCTCCCTTTTACAACAATGACATACATATGTGTTTTAACATGTGTGAGTGTAGTATGTTTGTGCATGTTTACAAGTGGTTTTATGCATTTGTAAGTGTTTGTGTGTGTGTATGCTCAAGATACACTTAAATTGCATATAAATGTGGCAGGTTCCTGGCATGTGAATAACATACAACTTCATCACAACCTGTCACAACACACAGGTAGTGGCAGTGTTATCTTTTTTATATCATTAGTCATATATTGCACTTATCAAGTTTTGTTTTCTGCAACTCCTACGCACATCAGAGATGGTAATTTAAATACGTACACATCAACTTTCTTATATATTTATTGTCTGCTTCCCTTGAGGATCTTGCACCTAAAAACTTTTTTTTTTTCTTCTATTTTTTCATTTTTGCAATCACTGGCCATATATACTTTTCAAAAAAATATTCGCAAAGATGCTGGATAAGACTGAACCAGCAAAATTTTATCATCAATTTATTGCATCGCTGAACATTGCCAACGTCCTTTGGATTTTAATATTTACGAAGAAATCATAAATACATACTTATAATAACATCAATTATAAGGATAAGTCATATTATTTAGTAATACTGATTTATATGAGTATACAGAGAGTATATCCTTTTCGTAAAGATGATACCAGGAGCTAAAATAGTTATTTAATTAGGATCTTCATTAGAGATCACAACAGATCTACAAAATAATTAGTCTGGAAGGATTGAAAAGTGAGAGAGAGCATCATAGGAGAAGTGTAGTCCATGCAGTACATATGTGTACATAATATCAAGATGATGAGATGACGTCGTATCTGTCTTTCGCTTTATTTTTTTTGGTTTATTTATTTTTTCTTAAACCGAGTAGGCAATTTTCGGCTCCAGGACACACCCAGGCAATATGGTTTGTCATGTAAAGTATAGGAACACGGTTGAAATGGGCTTGTGAATGAAGTCATTAGAGAAAGGGTTGGTAGTTTTATATAACCTGTAGTAGAATGCAGTAATTTTTTCCTTTTTTTCCATTCTTTATCTTCACCATACAAGGAGTTGGCTGTGAGCAGCTTGTTGGCAGTGGTATTCAAAATGCTTTGTTGCTCGCCATCTGGTCATCTCACTCACAAAAAAAAAAAGAAACAAAGAAGAAATCGGATAAATGGTATGGGCCCAATCTCAAGCAGGTAGCGAGATTCTCCTCTTGTTGCGTTTCACTGCGCTGATGGATCACTAATCTGTATACCACTGGCTGTCTCCTACTTTCCCTTTCATCATGTCTGATTGGTGACTGGCAGGCTTAATGTAGGTTTTGTCTTAAGGTCTATGATCATCTCTATGCTGAAAAATAAAAATAAAACAGAATTAGATTCAGCTTACAATAACTTTGCATAGTGTTCAGGTTTGTTATTTTCTTGAATAGTGTTGTTTTAACAGCTGAATGTAAAGTCTTAACATCCAGCACAAAAGTATCTGATTATCAGCTGTGATTTAATAATGTTCAATAATGTGATTATTATAACTCCACTTTTTAAAATGAAAGAAGAAAATTAATTAAGAGCTAAATGCAGCTAACTTTTATTTTAGTTTAGAATACTATTAAATTCTAATTACAGGCTAGCATTTAGATTAGTTAGTGCATTAATTATATAAAAAAAATATGAACATACCTGTGATTCCATATTAAATATAAATGCACACAAAGAACAACTCTCATAATTTAGCAAAGCCTTAACTAAACATCTACAATACTACAATCACCTTTCACCATTTATTTAAGAGCCATGCACTAATGTTAAGAGAATTCCACAAGATGGCAGCATCAGGTTGGCCAATAAAGCCTGCCAATGACTGCAAGGAACCCGAGCGCCATTTCTCCTGCTTGTGCTTAGTAGCTAGTGCTTACAATTGGTTGGTTAGTTCTAGATACGTGTAATTTCTATCGAGGCTGGAGAGTGCGATCTACTGTTAAAATACACTTCTGCGGGCTACCTTCGGCTTCCTCCTTTTCCACTTCTTTGACTTTCGTTGATGTGTCTGCTTCTCCTGCCTCACCTTCCTCTTCTCCCTCTTCTTCTCCCTCTTCCTCTTCCTCTTCCTCTTCCTCTTCCTCTCCTTCCTCCTCCTCCTCCTCCTTCTCCTCTTTCTCTTTCTCTTCCTTAACCTCACCAGCAGCTTCAACTTTCTCTTCTTTCAACTCTTCGGAGACCACTTCTGCATCAGCGCTTTCTGCCGTTGGTTCCTCATTCACCATTCCACTGACATCTTCCGTTTCTCTCAACCCTTCGTCTGTGATCAGGGTAGGGGGTGTGGATTGTCATGGGACATTAAAGGAGTTTGAACAGAAAGGGTGCATGGGGATTTAAATGCATGACATGGTGGGTGCACAAAGCCACACTCTTTTTGCATACATGCTTATTTTTTTTTTTTTTTTAAGGGGGAAGTAGGGTCTACTTGGCATGCTAATTCAGTTTATGGAAGATAAAGGCTGACTTGGAGACTCATTAACAATAGTTTGAAGGAGAAAGGAATGAAGGACTGCTAATTTCTGATATCAGAAGGTTTCTTTTTCACACATAGATATCCCTTGACTCATAGAAGTGGGGAAAATGATAACCCATTTTTTTCTGTTATCATTGATAATTGTATTAGAAAACACTCTCTTTACTACTCTTTAATATTCATAGATATTCCAGACAAAAAAATCCTATTCTATGTTGCTTCCCCTTCCAAACTTTAATTTCAGAAAAAGCTTTTGCTTTAATTTATGTAACAAAATTGTTATTTCAATAAGTGAGGAAATTATACCTATAGTTGTATATAAATCAAAACACAAGATGGCAGCAAATATACACAACTGTACTCAAGTTACTTTGTGTTTGCTTTCATACACTTAACATAATTGCACCAACTATGGCAAGAAATAAATGCAGCAAAAACATTCTTAAAAACAGCTGAACATATACATCAGTTTCACCACTTTTCTGTAATTACATGAATTGTAATCATATAAAAAAATCTATTCAAATTCAATAAGCGTTATCTATCCAAAATTCCCAGAACTACTTTTTTTGTTCAAAGGAACATACCAGGTATATTCACAACTTACAAACTGCATATATTTTGCATTCTGACTTTGATAAGCGAAAGAAATTTCTCTATCTATCAAAACATCTCCCCAATTATCCTTCTGTTTAATCAAAGGACATTTTTGTGTGCATAATAAATTTTTAACCAGATTTTCTGTTGTTTCTTTTTCTTTTTCTTTCTATTCTTTTAGCTTTGGCAAAAGGAAGAAAATAATTACCTTCTGTGGTGGATTCAGTTGCGGCAGCTGGTACCTCGTTCACCTCAGCCTAAGTATGAGAGGAAAAAAGATTAATATAATTAATAAATATAGATAAAGCAGAATGATTTTTTAAAAAACATAAATAAAAAAAAAGAAAAAAAATATACTCTTAAACCTATTACATTATTCTATATCTATTTATATTAAGGAACAATTTTCACAGAGATGAAGCTGTCGAACAATATCTGGACATTACCATTCATCAAGATAATATTCACAGGTGTTATATCTCTCCATAGAAAAATTACCTTTGAAATCAATTTCTTATATATATTTTTCATGAATATTATTTGTAGCTAAATCTGATTTTATGTTTCTTTTTTACAGAATCCCTTTTTTTTATTATTTTATAGTTTTCATTTCATAATTTTTAATAGTATATTATTAATCTTTATTTGAACATAAATAAATCCTACATCATATGTAATTACCAGTACTTTAAAACCAGTTCCGTAACTTCAAGCTCCCTGTAAAATATGATTTAATATGATATTTTCATAAAGATTAACAAATGAATTCATGATCTATACCTTATTACAGAATAAATTCAAGCTTTACAACAATATTAAAAATCAAAATCGTGATTTACATTAGAACAAGATTAAATTCAAATTTTATATTACCTTTCAAATTTATTTTAGTATTCAAAATTAAATTACAAATTCCTCCCATTCTACCACCACTATATTCTAAACATTTAATTTAAAAAATAAGACCATATTTAAATATAAACTGAAAGTCTCCTGCTATCTTGTCTTAAAGGAGTTAGACAACAAAAGTGTTCATATCTAAGCAGAACAAAGCTAAAAAAAGGACATAAGTAATGATCACAATAAAAATAACAGAAAAGAACGTTTATAAGGTACAATGAACAAGAATTTCCTTAGTTTCTTTTTAGAAAAGATAATCCATGTAATAGAACAAAGAATGGTTATCAGTTTGACTACATCTTTTAGTTTAACTATCACAGCAAGTTCACCACCACCTATATTCTACTTCACAAGCATCTACTACAAATACTGCTCTATATACATTATATATCAATGTGCATTAGTAAAGCGTAAATGTCTTACCTTAATAGCAGTGTTAGAAGCATTAGGCTGGTTTCATACAGCTGTACTGCAAGGTTGGTAATGGAACTACGGAATTTGGTTTTCTCTCTCATTCTCTCTTTCTCTCTTTCTCTCTTTCTCTCTTTCTCTCTCTCTCTCTCACTCTCTCTTTAAGGGAGGGAGGGAGGGAGGGAGGGAGGGAGGGAGGGAGGGAGGATCAGGCTGAGGTTAATGCTGGTTAATATACAAAAGCCCTAATACCACAGGTGTTGAACAGAATTCTTTGGCAAATGTAGAAAAAAAGGATAAATGAGAATGACTAATTCCACAAAGCAGGATATGTAACTGACATATCATGGCATGGAAATGTTTGCTACACCTTCAACATTGTGCAATCATTCATTCTCAATCATACATTCCCAATGTACTATCATTCTCTTTGCTGCAACTATGGATATATATATATATATATATATATATATATATATATATATATATATATATATATATATACATAGGTATATACAAATGTATATCTTTTGGTATTCTTTTTTGGAGTTCACATTCATGTCATGATGATGGCAAAATTCCTAGAAAAATAAATAAATAAACTAAAGGCATCATCTGCAAGCTTGTGATACATATTCTCTACATTCTTTCAAAATGTTGCTTTAAAATGTGGACAGAGTGTCTTTGATATCTGCATACCTCATTTCCTAATGTAATATAACATAAATATTATATATTCTGCATAATTCTCATGGAAAATTAAAACTCATAGTATGAATTACTTATTTTAGACTGTAATAATATGTTCTCATAAATTCTACTCTCCACATCTTTATCACAGAATAGTATATAAAATAACCAATCACAAATAACAGCATAAATATAACATGCCATTCTTAAACAAAAATAGCAATATAATTAAAATAGCAATACAAGACTAATCAAGACTATAATCTGAGGTATGCACTCCTCCACAAAAAAGCAAAGGCTAAAGAGAAACGCTGCGTAACTTCTCGTGTTCACCTTTCCTACACGAAGCGTTACCTCCAGGACAAGCTCAGAATCCCCAGGTAAAAAATACAATGACGTTGAAGCCTTTCCTTGACCTCCTGGACTGGGGAATCCAAACAGTGATAGCCTGAAGATGCTTCGGGGTCGAGTGAGTCTTACAATGCAATTGAAAATACTTTACAAGCCCACTCTACAAACATTTCTACTTTTTTTTTTTCTTTTTACAGTGGGATGACATGCACTATATAATGATATCAATTAGGGTTATGAAACCCATACATTGTTCTCGTTCTTGAATTATTCAAAAGCAATTTATTTTCAAATAAATATAATGTACCTGTAATTTTCTTTGATCAATTTTGAATGAATCTAAATCACTATAAAATTTTCTAAATGAACGCAGATGCATCTGCTATACCTTTTAACCAACTCTTAGTGTGTTTTCAAAATACAAAATAAAAATCAATCCTCTTAATAAGTGGATATGAAGTCAATCAAGATGACAAAGTTGCCTTTTTTATTACTGAATTATCTGGTGAAAATGAATAAATACAATAATGATTTTTTACAAGGACAAGGGACTTACAATCAAGAACAGGATATCCACAGGAATATATAATTATCAAAGGAGCCAATTTTCATCAGTGTTAGCAAGCTATAGTACATCAATCATAACAAACAGAGTGAGGTTCTATACCTTTCAATTAGGCCTACACCTAAAAGAGAACAGGGAAAAATTGGTAGTACGAAGGCTACACTGGGATTAGTTCTAGGTATTTTATTTAGAATTTATAAATTGGAGACTGGACTTAAACCTATGTTGAATGGTGAGCTGTTGTATCAAACTTTATTTCAAATTCATTTCCATTTTTGATGATCAGTTTCACAGCATGACCAAAATTATCCAAAAATCCATCACACTTGAAAAAATACACTCCTAAATTTTCACAAATATGACTGAGAAGCCACATGATGTGAATGAAAATTAAATCTATTTAAAGAAAAATATGTGGACCAATGCTGTATCTAAAATGAATACTGTAGAATTCATGTAATATCTACCATAAAGCATAAAACAGAGTTTTTCAATCATATACATACATACATACATACTGTATATACATACATACATATATACTTGCATACTGTATATAGATACATACATATATACTTGCATACTGTATATAGATACATACATATATACTATATATAGATATATATATATACTATATATAGATATATACATATATACTATATATAGATATATACATATATACTATATATAGATATATACATATATATTATATA
>NC_061846.1:3261163-3266644 GCF_019202785.1 Penaeus chinensis
ACCTCTACAGCTGCTTTCAAATTCCTGGTTTCTAAGAAGGCCTAAATATCTAAGATATATTATGTACTGATCTCGTAAGTACTTTTAGTAAATCTGGTTTCCATGTTCGGCTTTTGCTTTTCTGTTTGAAGGCGGGATATTTCCTTCTGAGGGAACCATATTTTTTTCCAGTTATCTTTTTGGAAAAAGGTCTTGCCTAGAAAATTTTCGTTTTATTTTAATTCCTCCCTTTCCTTTTTTTTTCAATTTTCCATTTTACTGGATCACTTGCATGCATGCAAACGTCACTGACACGTTTGTTTCGTAAGCACATTTTTATTTTCCATGTTCGGCTTTTGCTTTTCTGTTTGAAGGCGGGATATTTCCTTCTGAGGGAACCATATTTTTTTCCAGTTATCTTTTTGGAAAAAGGTCTTGCCTAGAAAATTTTCGTTTTATTTTAATTCCTCCCTTTCCTTTTTTTTTCAATTTTCCATTTTACTGGATCACTTGCATGCATGCAAACGTCACTGACACGTTTGTTTCGTAAGCACATTTTTATTTTTTTTCTGTCACAGTTTAGCCTCAAATCACCGGTACTTCTGGTACTTTATCTCCGTTTTCTTTTCCTATTTCTGTCTTCATTCGCTGAAATCTCACTGCATAAAATATCACTTTAAGTAAACTACATTTTTGTTTTCTCTCTTTAATTTCCTCTCCTCCGCAGCCGCCCATCTTTATGATCACTTTACGTATTATGTACTTGATTTATTCCTTTCATTCGATTGTTCTTTCTTCTTAGTTTACATTTCTTATACATCCCTAGCTCAAAAAAATGTCCACCGACATCAGAAACACATTATAAAAAAAAAAAGGAAAAAAAACTTTTGCTTACTATCTTCCTGTCTATTGGGTCTTTCCCAAATCTTTGTACAGCGGGCAATATATATATATATATATATATATATATATATATAAATATATATATACATGGTTTTTTTCTTCATAATTTCACTCTACGACAGCATTCCTCTTTCCTTTTTCATGCATCACGGACTTCATTTACATTCACTTGACTCTTTCTTTTGCCTCAACACCAAACATCATTACTCGAAAAAGACATACAAAAAATGTTTTTCGCTAGTCATTTCTAGTTTGTTAAACGTTTCATAAAAAAAAAACTCTTCCTCTTTAAACTCAAACTGCTATACTTAAGAGTTTCAAATTTGGCAGAAATATACGAAAGCTAAAATAAAACCGGTCCTTGCCAATTAAGACGGCTAATAGACCTGAATAACAACCAGAAAAGGGAGTTTAAAACTGAAAATATCAACATTTATGAATGGGTTATTTCTAGACAAATGACAACGACATGACACAAAGGCACACACACGCAGGCACCAGTGGACAAAAAGCAAATAGCATTACATACAAATGCAGATGCATATAGAGCACAAGAGCAGACGTGCAAATAAACACAGAAATTTACGTACCAATCCCATAACACAAAAAAACAAAAAATTATACCATAAACAAACCAATGATCCCCATTAACCCCCTCTCCCCCCCCAAAAAAAAAAATAATATTCATAAATTAATAAATAAAAACACCCTCATGCCCAAGGGATTTATAGGGTCTTTACTTATAGTACAGACCTTGCTCATGACCACCAACCCTTAACACCTCGTCATACCCACCCCTTGACCCCCTGATACCCACCCCTTAGCACCCCCTGATACCCACCCCTTGAACCCCCTGATACCCACCCCTTGACCCCCCTGATACCCATCCCCTAACACCCCTCATCCCCTTCCCTCACACCCTCACACCCACCCTCCAACCCCCTCCCTCCAACCGCCCCACACATACGCACCCCGCAATACTCGGCGTCATTGAAGATCTGCGGCGTCATGGGCACCTTGTTGTTCCCTTTGGGCCTGGCGTTTTCGTTCATGTAATCCTTGGAGTCCTCGCAGCCCGGGTCGGTGATGTCGATGGTCACGAACGGAATGTTCTTGCTCTCCAGGATCATGAGGGCGCGCTGCTGGTTCTTCTTGACCTGCCCGGGAGAGAGAGAGAGGGAGAGGTCAGAATCGTAACGGTATTGATATCACTGCTAATGGTGGTGGTAATACTGAAACACACTGAAACTGATATTAAAACTAGAACTGAAGCTGAAATGAAGACGAAGTGAAACTGAAATTAGGACTAGAAGTGAAACTGAAATTAGGACTAGAAGTGAAACTGAAATTAACACTAGAAGTAAAATTAAGCTGGAAGTGAAACTGATATTAAGAATAACACTAAAACTAAAACAAACTAAAATTAATATTGAAACTGAATATAATGCTAATGCTAATGCTATTGCTTATGCTAATGCTAATGTTAACCCCTTGCCGACGGATACGACGGGTAGACACGTGCTTTGCCCACTGTTAGTACTTGTTTGATTGTTTATCCACATAGATGGCTATACTTGTACTAAGTCACCAATGAGCCAGTTAGGAGTTACTGCCCGTCTCGCCCGTTCACCCTTTTCTTTGATTTACGAAATATTTTACATTATCTTATTTTGCTGTTACTAATATTAAAAAAACATTATAATAATTATAATGTTTATAATAAAAATAACACCATCGATATCCATAGCACTAGTAAAAAACACGTTTTTCCCGCCAATTCAAATCACGTATGGTCACAAGGTCTATTAATTGACTCCTTTGTGGCTAAGCACTAGCAGAGCCATCTATGAGCAGACATTTCACAAAAAATATAGAAAATGGGCACAGCATTTTCCCCATTTTTTGTTCATTTTCCCCGACGGCATTGGGTTAATAGTAAAGTTTATGCTTACGCAATGTTAATACTAATGATGATGATGATGAAAATTATAATGATAACAGTAAATTATAATAACAAATATATTTACAATCATAATAATCATAATTAATCATATTCACAATACATTATCATATCAAACAAGACACGTGTTTCGAAACTGGTATCTCACTTTTCAATAAATCTAGTTTGTGTATAGTTGCAACACGGTAGTGTTTTGGCATTCGATAATAGTGGAGATGAAATACCGATTTTCCTCTTTGACTTCAATGAGAAAGAGAGAGAGAGAGAGAGAGAGAGAGAGAGAGAGAGAGAGAGAGAGAGAGAGAGAGAGAGAGAGAGAGAGAGAGAGAGAAAGAGAGAGAGAGAGAGAGAGAGAGAAAGAAAGAGAGAGAGAGAGAGAGAGAGCAAGAAGGGAGAGAGAGAGAGAGCAAGAAGGGAGAGAGAGAGAGAGCAAGAAGGGAGAGAGAGAGAGAGACAGCTAGAAGGGAGAGAGAGAGAGAAAGAGCTAGAAGTCTCTGTCTCTGCCTGTCTGTCAGAGAGAGAGGGAGGGGGAGGGAGAGGGAGAGGGAGAGGGAGAGGGAGAGGGAGAGGGAGAGAGGGAGAGAGAGAGAGAGAGAGAGAGAGAGAGATAGAGATAGAGATAGAGATAGAGATAGAGATAGAGATAGAGAGAGAGGAGAGAGAGAGAGAGAGAGAGAGAGAGAGAGAGAGAGAGAGAGAGAGAGAGAGAGAGAGAGAGAGAGAGAGAGAGAGAGAGAGAGAGAGGAGGGGGAAGAAGCTTAGGGGGAGATCGGGAGGAAGCACGAAGAAGGTGGCAAGAGAAAGAGAAAAAGAGAGAGAGAGAGCAGGTGAGGGGAAGGTGAAAAAGAAAAGTGGTACACGGAAAGACAAACAAAGAGGCAATTATGAAGAGAGAGAGAGGAAAAAAGCGAAAGGAAATGATTAGCAGACAGACATTCAGTAGAGTGTTGAAGGCTAGCTGAGATTGCCATTCAACTGACGGACAGACAAACTGAAAGGCAAGAGAAAAAAACTGACAGAAAGTCAGGCAGACAGAAAAGACAAAAAGAGACAGACACACACATGGAAGAAGGAACTGAAGAAAAAAACAGACAGAATGACAGAAAAAAACAAAAAGACAAAAAAAAAAAAAAAAAAGCAATTAAGGAAGTGAAGAGAAAATACCAACCGACAGCCAGACACACAAACGACAGGAGGCGAAGGGAAACAGCCATATAAACAAACAGACACGACAAGACAGACAGGGGAGAGTGATTTTTTTTTTTTTTTTTCTAAATAGAGGTAAGTAACGGCAGAAACGTCGGGAATGTCCTAGATTAATTCCCAAACTCCTTGTCTTGCATCCGACAAACATTTCGGATTTTTCCCTCAACAAATATGCCCATCAGCTGACTCCAACTGACAGATTATGTTTCTAATTGATGGATTTCAAAGATGTGTAGCTAAACGCAAGGGAGGGGGGGAGGGGGAGGGGGGAGGGAGGAGGGAGGAGGGAGAGAAAAGGAGGAAAGGGGGGAAATAGAGGGAGGGCGAGGGGGGGAGGGGGGGAGGGAGGAAGGGAGGGAGGAAGGGAGGAAGGGAGGAAGGGAGGGAGGGAGGGAGGGAGGGAGGGAGGGAGAGAGGGAGAGGGGAGAGAGAGGGAGAGGGAGAGGGAGAGGGAGAGGGAGAGGGAGAGGGAGAGAGAGAGAGAGAGAGAGGGAGAGAGAGAGAGAGAGAGAGAGAGAGAGAGAGAGAGAGAGAGAGAGAGAGAGAGAGAGAGAGAGAGAGAGAGAGAGAGAGGGAGAGAGAGAGGGAGAGGGAGAGGGGGGGAGAGAGAGAGAGAGAGAGAGAGAGAGAGAGAGAGAGAGAGAGAGAGAGAGAGAGAGAGAGAGAGAGAGAGAGTATCTGAGTGAGTGAGTGAGTGAGTGAGTGAGTGAGTGAGTGAGTGAGTGAGTGAGTGAGTGAGTGAGTGAGTGAGTGAGTGAGTGAGTGAGTGAGTAACTGACTGGCTGACGGACAAACTCACAGACTTCAGACAAAACGAAACAAGCAAAAACAAAAGAAGAACCAACTTCGCGCTCTGCACCCAGCCTAAACAAACGAAATCCAAGATGACGTCACTGCGCCAGACAGGGTGATCCGGCCAGCGAGTCCTAGCTATTCCTGGTATCAAAGCAAGCAATGTATGTAAATAGCTTCTCTCCCGTGTCCTTCCTCTCACTGCCCCCTCCCCCTCTTCGCTCCCCCTCTCACGACCCCCTTCCCCTCTGCGCTCCCAGTCTCACTACCCCCTCCCTCTCCCTCTCCCCCTCTCACTGCCCCCTCCCTCTCCCTCTCCCCCTCTCACTGCCCCCTCCCTCTCCCTCTCCCCCTCTCACTGCCCCCCTCCCTCTCTCTCTTGCATACCTGCCCCCCCCCCTCTCTCTCTCTCACACTCACAAGGTCATGCAACCCTAGCTCCCCCCCCCCAATCCCCAAAATACTGAACCTAACCCTTATCTACCCCAACCCCTAAAAATGCCCTCCAAATGCCTACCCCAACGCCCATTTGTCTACCCAGCCCCTCAATATACCCTTCAAATACCTACCACAACCCCCCAAAATACCCTCTATCTACCCAACCCCTCAAAATGCCATCCAAGTCAGCTGACGCGATCAGC
>NC_061846.1:3266744-3269244 GCF_019202785.1 Penaeus chinensis
GGGAGCCAGACCGGCTGAGCCACGAGGGTCGAGTGCGTGAGAGTCGACCGGTCGTTGTTGATGCGCTCGACGGCATAGCGGAAGGCCAGTTCGAGCAGCTTGTCCTTCTCGTCGAATATTCCGCCTGTGGGAGAGGGAGAGAGGGGGGTTAAATAGGGAGGTACATGGATAATGAGAGAGGGAAGAGAGATCTAGCAGCTCTGTAGAGGAAATAGGTATATATAAGAGAAAGAGAAATAGGTAGACAAAGAGAATGGGAGACTGATATATAATTAAAGGGAAATTTTCGCCTGAGAAAGATGAATAAATATAGATTTATAGACAAAGAGGAAAAATAAATAGATAAAGAGAGAAGGGTAAAGGGCAAATATAGAAACAAAAAGATAATAATAAATAGATTGAAATATAAATAAGTAAATATATAAATAGATAGATAGATAGATAGATAGATAGAGAGAGAGATGTAGAAAGAGGGTGAGAGGCAGATGGAGATAGATATAAGTACAGAGAGAGAGAAAGATAAAAGATAAGATTCTGCCCAGGGGAGAAAGTGAGAAAGAGAGTGAAAGATAGATGGATGGAAAGACATATACTAATGATGCTCATGATGATCACGATGATACTAATGATAATAATAATCAGAATGTTGATAACACTGACAATCGTAATTATAGTGACAATAATAATATCAACCATAAAAAATATAACAATAATGATGATAATAATGATAATGATGATGTAGATGTTAACAATTATGATAATACCATTATAATAATGATAACATAATGATAATAATAATAATAGAGAAAAACAATAAAAAGTTGTAGTAGTAATTGTTGTTGCAGTTATAGTAAATGCAACAAAATACGGAGAAGTAGATAGAAAATATCTCTCTCGTCGAAAAGTGTAGTATAATGGCATTCGCTGTGACAAAAACAATGTTCATATATATGAATGAATAAAATCATAGGGATTTTAAAACTCATCAGCAACATATTTGTAAGGCTATTTTTTCCCTCTATTCAACATTTTTTCTTCTGTTTCCTTCCTTCTAATTCTTTTATTATTCCTCTGTTTCACCAAACCTTATTATTGTTGTTGACATTTTTTGCCTACTATTAAGTCGTTATTAACATAAATATGATTAAGCTCATATCGTAAATTAGACTGTTTCCACATATTTCTAAGTTGTTAAAACAAATATCAACTCTAAAGCCTAAATACACGATTTTACACTTATTAGTACGAATAAAAATGCATACAGATCCCTGGGAAACATACGTCTAAAGCGAGCCACTCGGCCGCCACTTACAGTATCACAGAAATGGTTCCGAAATTGCCCGTTAGGTTATCTTACACTTGGAAAGTACAGTTTCCCTCTCTCGCCCTCTCTCTCTCTTTCGGTTGCTCTCTCTCTTCCTTTGTCCCTTTCTCTGTCTCTGTCTCTTTATCTGTGTCTTTCTTTGTTTCTGTGTCTTTTTCTGTGTCTGTGTCTGTCTCTTTCTCTGTCTCTATCTCTTTCTCTGCCTGCCCCTGTCTCTGTCTTTATCTCTGTTTCCGTCTCCTTTTCCGTCTATCTCCATTTCTGTCTTCATGTCTGTCTATGTCTCTATCTCTATTTCTGTCTCTGTCTCTATCTCTATCTCTATCTCTGCCTCTGTCTCTATCTCTGTTTCTGTCTCTGTCTCTGTCTTTGTCAGCCTCTGTCTCTGTCTGTCTCTGTCTCTATCTCTGTCTCCCTCTCTATCTCTATCTCTATCTCTATCTCTGTCTGTCTCTATGTCTGTCTCTATGTCTGTCTCCATGTCTGTCTCTGCCTCTTTCTCTGTCTCTTTCTCTGTCTCTTTCTCTATCTCTATCTCTGTCTCTATCTCTATCTCTGTCTCTATCCCTATATCTATCTCTGTCTATTGCCCGTTAGGTTATTTTACACTTGTAAAGTACAGTTTCCCTCTCTCGCTCTCGCTCTTTCTGTCTATGTCTCTATCTCTGTCTCTTTCTCTGTGTCTTTCTCTGTGTCTGTTCTTGTGCCTGTGTCTATCTCTTTCTCTGTCTGTCTCAATCTCTTTCTCTGTCTGTCTCTATATCTTTCTCTGTCTCTGTCTGTCTCTGTTTCTGTCTTTACTCTGTCTCCGTCTCTGTTTTTGTTTCTGTCTGTGTCTATCTCTGTCTGTCTCTCTCTCTCTCTCTCTCTCTCTCTCTCTCTCTCTCTCTCTCTCTCTCTCTCTCTCTCTCTCTCTCTCTCTCTCTCTCTCTCTCTCTCTCTGTATGTAAAATATGAGGAAGAGGAAGAATAGAAAGATGAGGAAAAAGAAGGAATAAAGGAAAAGGAGGAATACAAAGATGCCGCGAAAGAGGAAACGGCGAATAAGGATTGATATAGGAAAGGTGTAGAAGGGGGTAGAGGAAGATGAATAAGAGGAAAGGAAAGAAACAGGAAGAAAATGAAAGGAGGAGGAAGAAAAAGAGATGGAGAAGAGAAGAAGAAAAAGGAAGGGAA
>NC_061846.1:3276744-3284244 GCF_019202785.1 Penaeus chinensis
CCTCGATACTCCAATCTCATGCAGTGAGGATGCAGTTTTGGATGCAAAACCTGTTTCATATCACCACTGCAAACTGTGCAAGGCACCCAAGTCGCATAATCTCACTCATTACTTACTCTTACTGCATCCTATCGATCAAATAGTACTTTTCACAGATTAGCACTTGTTGATTATATTAACTTTATTATAGACACTGGTCTTGTCTTTGACATGATTAGTGATATAAACGGTTTTTTACCAGCCAGATGATATTTTAATACAGTGATAACAGCACAGTTCATCAGGTATGTTTGAAACACTAATGTTTGACTGATTGCCCTCTACAAAAATTGAAGCACAGCAAGTTTGGATAGATGCTTTGGTATCTTACCCTGGCTTTTCGCAGGGCATGTGTACTGTTCTGTAAATAAATGTTATCAAATCAAATCAATCTCTCTCTCCCTTTCCTCTCTCTCTCTCTCTCTCTCTTTCTCCTCTCTCTCTCTCTCCTTCTCTACCTCTCCTTCTCTCTCTCTCTCTCTCTCTCTCTCTCTCTCTCTCTCTCTCTCTCTCTCTCTCTCTCTCTCTCTCTCTCTCTCTCTCTCTCTCTCTTTCTTTCTTCCTCTTCCTCTTCCTCTCTCTCTCTCTCCTTCTCTCTCCCTCTCCCTTTCCCTCTCCCTCTCCCTCTCCCTCTCCCTCTCCCTCTCCCTCTCCCTCTCCCTCTCCCTCTCCCTCTCCCTCTCCCTCTCCCTCTCCCTCTCCCTCTCCCTCTCTCTTTCTGTTTCTCTTTCTCTTTCTCTCTCTCTCTCTCTCTCGTTTTCGCGGTTATCCTTACAGACACATGCGTAAAAAATGTATAAACACCGGTAAATACATGAATTGCAAAATCATATTCATATAGGTATATATACACACAAACATAAATATACATAAATACAATCATACATACATAAGTACTTACACACACACACACACACACACATACACACACACACACACACACACACAAAATCGCATACATACTCTTGCATAGAAACACATATTTATACCTACATCCACACACCTAATGACAAAACCAACAGACCAACAACCACAAAGCACTCTCTTTCGCTCACGTTTCCTCTCTCTCTCTCCCTGCCATAATAACACACCTTTAAACACCATCATTTCCTAAACGTTTGGGTTTCGGGTTTCACCGCATGGCCCGTTTGTTTACGTCGCTTACACTACGAAAAAGGGATCGACAGAAAACGGGGGAATTTAGGGGAGGGGTTGCGTATCTTTGCCATACCATCCATTCACTCATCCCTCATTCCCCCTTTCCATCTCCTTCCATCCGTCTTATTTGTAGTTTTTCCTTTTTATCTCTCAGTTAACCCTTACTCATTGTCTCTCTTTTTCATTCATTCTTTCATCCTTCTCTCATTCACTTCTTCCCTCCTCTCTTCTTAACATCTTCTTCCTTCTCTCCTTCATCCTCTTCCTCTTTCCCTTCTTCCTCCTTTCCATTTCCTTCCTTCGTACACCTTCTTCGTCTCCCTCATTTTCTCTCTTTTCGCTCTCTCCTTCTCTCTTTTTTCCTCTATCCTTCCTTCCCTTCATTCCTCCTTTCTCCTTCCCTCGTTCCATCTCCCTCCCTTTCTCTCCTTCCATCTTCCTCCCTTCCTCTCACTTTTTCCCTCTCCATTTTTTCCTTTTTCCTGTCACTCCGCCCCGGGGAAGATCCAACAAAAACAAACTCTTGCTGCTTATTACAGTCTTTAAGTCGTTTCGTGGGTTGTGCTTAACTACCCACCTCCCTCTCAGTCAGTCAGTCAGTCTGTCTGTCTGTCTGTCTGTCTGTCTCTCTCTCTCTCTCTCTCTCTCTCTCTCTCTCTCTCTCTCTCTCTCTCTCTCTCTCTCTCTCTCTCTCTCTCCCTTTCTCTCTCTCTCTCTCTCTCTCTCTCTCTCTCTCTCTCTCTCTCTCTCTCTCTCTCTCTCTCTCTCTCTCTCTCTCTCTCTCTCCCACCCCCTCCCCTCTCTCTCTCTCTCTCTCCCACCCCCTCCCCCTCTCTCTCTCTCTCTCTCTCTCTCTCTCTCTCTCTCTCTCTCTCTCTCTCTCCCCTCCCCCCCTGTCTCTCTCTCTCTCTCCCTCTCTCTCTCTCTCTCTCTCTCTCTCTCTCTCTCTCTCTCTCTCTCTCTCTCTCTCTCCCTCCCTCCCCCCCCCTCCCCCCCCGGTCTCTCTCTCTCTCTCCCTCTCTCTCTCTCTCTCTCTCTCTTGCTTTACCTTCCTCTACCGCCCTTCCCCTCCCCTCCCCTCCCCTACATTCCCCCCTTACCCTACCCTCCCACCCCATGTACTCCTCTCCTCCCCACTCCTCCCTCCCCTCCCCTCCCATCCCCTTTCCACCTCATCCTCTACCACCTACCCCCCCATCCCAGATGGTCCCTGTCAGAGTCCCAACACACACACACACTTACACATACACATGCACACGCACGTACACACACGTACACACACACACACACCAAAGACGACGATGTGGCTCACCTTACCTCAGCCAAACAAACAGCGGGGCTTCGAAAACAACGACCCGGGGAGTAACAACTTAGGTGGTGTGGGAGACGGGGAGGGAGGGAGGGAGGGAAATAGAGGGGGAGGGAGGGATATGCATATGTATATGTATATGTGTATATATATATATATATAATATACATATACATATGTATAGATGGATGTATATATGTGTGAATGTATACAGTAACCGTCCCAGATTCGGCTCCAGCGCTGTCTACATCCTCCCGTTCACCTGCCTCGCCGTCTCACAAAAAATGCCAAGCGGGTGTTTGGTCTGCCAACCCCTTCGCTTTGAAAGAAGTGTCCTACCGTAACTTGTAACATCATGTAAGGAGAATTACAAGATTTTGCTGAAGGCACAGCTCGCATGATAATAAAATAATTATGATGCCAAAGTCCTTCTCCTGCAGAATCGTGTAAATAGCGCTGCTCTCTTCTGATCAGTGTTATGTGATGAAGTATTCTTGTTGTACCTATAATGATGATGGCAATGGCAATAATGTTGGTTGTTGTCATACTAATAATGAGGATAATCAGAATAAGAATACGAATAGGAAGAAGATAAAGAAAAACGAAGAAGATGATGATGGGAAGAGTGATGATAATAATAATGATAATTATATTAACGAGAATGACCGTAATGAAGTAAAATAATACGAACAAGAATGATAATAGAGTAATAATAAAGGTGATAGGGATAATAACAATTATAACAGCAATGATAATGATAAAAATAATCATTATTTGATTAAATTCATCACCAGAATTATTACCATCAATGCTATTATCTATGTAACGATTGTAACCGTAACGATAACATTGATAATAGATAGACAGCAGAATATTCAACGGAATAATGAAATCCATAGATACGCAATCTGCCATTTATAGACTTACCGATAACGATCTGATTCGGAAGTGCATGGCTTCGCAACATGCAACAACTGATGACGAAAAAGGTCGTGAGGATTAGGATCTTCATGGTGGAAGGTATTTTGGGGGGAATAGGTTTCGATCCTTTAGACACGCGGTTAGAACTTCATCGACTCTGCTCTTTTGTTTGTTGTGAAGAATTTCGAGTCTTGTGTTCTCTCTTTTCTTTCTTTATACATGCGTTGTGTCGTTTTTTTGTTATTTCATCTTCATAATATTACTTTATTTTTCTTTTTTATTTCACTTCACTGTTTTCTTCTCCTGCCACTCCTTCCTTTCTAGTTAATTCTTGCGACTGCGCCAATCTGAAATAAAGAAATTAGGTTGTTATTGCATGTTTAATTTTTTTTTTTTTTTTTCTTACGTGCGGATCTGTTGCAAGAAATATATATATATATATATATATATATATATATATGAGTGTTAGTGTTTGTGTGTGTGTGTGTGTGTGTTTGTGTGTGCGTGCGTGTGTGTTTGTGTGTGTGAAACCAATTATTATTACTCAACACTTTCAAAAAAAAAAAAAAAAAAAAAAACATCATTACTTCTACAACTTGTGCAACCACAACGAAAACAGAGAAAGAAATGGAAAATAAGAGAGACGCGCACAGCATGTTTATAAATAACTTGCAGCTTCTGGACAGCACTATCTTAACGCGCGTCGGTTAGTGCTGTGCAAAGGGGCGGCTTTTGTTATTCAAAGTAAATATTTCTCTTTTTTGTATTTGTCGGTAATTATTCTAGTTTCTATTATTATTATCGTTGTTATTAATGTTTTTTCTTATCAACGTGTTTTTGTTGGTGTTGTGACAGTTGTTGATGCTGTTATTATTATTAATAACAATTACTATTATCATTGTTATCATTATCATCACTATCAATAGTATTATTATTTTCTTTTACCATTACCGTTATTAGAATTTTCTTGTATCAGTATTATTATTATTATTACTTTCATTTTTATTTTCTTAACATTATAATAGTAGTAGTAGTATCATCTTTGTTATTACTATTATCATTATTATTACTATTATTATTATTATTATCATCATTATTCTATTATTAGTCTTTTCGCAATCATTTAAGATTTCACAACTGTAGTTTTTTTTCTTAACATATTCCAGATTTCGTAATCAGTCATTCACAGATTTTGCCTAATTACGTAACATTTCGTTATAGAATGAATAGATAAACCAGAAATTATTGCGTAAAGTAAAATGAGAACAATAACTTTTATTATGATATTGCATACTCGATAATGCATAACATTAACAATATAAACATAACAGAGCATACTATTTCAAGCCTTGTCTTGTGTTTATTTTGAATAACCATTGTTGTTCTTTTAGCAAGGTTAACTCACCGTGTTAAGAATAGCATTTGATAATGTCATATATGTCAGTTGAAATTATTTATGGATAAAGTAATTATGCTTCTCCGACTCCATCTCTTTCCCTATTCTATCTCTTTTCTTACTTCGTTTACTATATTTTTATCTTTATTTTCTGCGACCACTTTTACCCTTTTTACGCTTTACCTCCTTCAACACCCCCATTCCTCCTCCATCTCCTCCAACAACCCCCACATTTCCTCCTCCATCTCCAACACCCCCACATTTCCTCCTCCATCTTCTCCAACAACCCCCACCTTTCCTCCTCCATCTCCTCCAACAGCCCCCACCTTTCCTCCTCCATCTCCTCCAACAACCCCCACCTTTCCTCCTCCATCTCCTCCAACAGCCCCCACCTTTCCTCCTCCATCTCCTCCAACAACCCCCACCTTTCCTCCTCCATCTCCTCCAACAACCCCCACCTTTCCTCCTCCATCTCCTCCAACAACCCCCACCTTTCCTCCTCCATCTCCTCCAACAACCCCCACATTTCCTCCTCCATCTTCCTCCAACAACCCCCACCTTTCCTCCTCCATCTCCTCCAACAGCCCCCACCTTTCCTCCTCCATCTCCTCCAACAACCCCCACCTTTCCTCCTCCATCTCCTCCAACAACCCCCACCTTTCCTCCTCCATCTCCTCCAACAACCCCCCCTTTCCTCCTCCATCTCCTCCAACAACCCCCACCTTTCCTCCTCCATCTCCTCCAACAACCCCCACCTTTCCCCTCCATCTCCTCAACAACCCCCACCTTTCCTCCTCCATCTCCTCCAACAACCCCCACCTTTCCTCCTCCATCTCCTCCAACAACCCCCACCTTTCCTCCTCCATCTCCTCCAACAACCCCCACCTTGCCTCCTCCATCTCCTCCAACAACCCCCACCTTTCCTCCTCCATCTCCTCCAACAACCCCCACCTTTCCTCCTCCATCTCCTCCAACAACCCCCACCTTTCCTCCTCCATCTCCTCCAACAACCCCCACCTTTCCTCCTCCATCTTCCTCCAACAACCCCCACCTTTCCTCCTCCATCTCCTCCAACAACCCCCACCTTTCCTCCTCCATCTCCTCCAACAACCCCCACCTTTCCTCCTCCATCTCCTCCAACAACCCCCCCCCCTTTCCTCCTCCATCTCCTCCAACAACCCCCACCTTTCCTCCTCCATCTCCTCCAACAACCCCCACCTTTCCTCCTCCATCTCCTCCAACAACCCCCACCTTTCCTCCTCCATCTCCTCCAACAACCCCCACCTTTCCTCCTCTATCTCCTCCAACAACCCCCACCTTTCCTCCTCCATCTCCTCCAACAACCCCCACCTTTCCTCCTCCATCTCCTCCAACAACCCCCACCTTTCCTCCTCCATCTCCTTCAACAACCCCCACCTTTCCTCCTCCATCTCCTCCAACAACCCCCACCTTTCCTCCTCCATCTCCTCCAACAACCCCCACCTTTCCTCTTCCATCTCCTCCAACAACCCCCACCTTTCCTCCACCATCTCCTCCAACAACCCCCACCTTTCCTCCTCCATCTCCTCCAACAACCCCCACCTTTCCTCTTCCGCCTTCCACACCCCCAACCTTCCTCCACTTCCTCCAACTCCCACCCTTTCCCTTACCTTCTCCTCCACCTTCCTCCACACACCCTACTCCTGCTCCTCCTTCACCTCGTCCAACAATTCCCCATCTCTCTCCCACTTCCTCCTCCTCCACTCCCAACTCCTCCTCCCTCTCCTCCTCCTCCTCCTCCACTACACCTCCTCCTTCCCCTCCTCTTCCACCCTCGCTCCTCCTTCCCCTCCTCCTCCACCCCCCCTCTTCCTCCCCCTCCTCCTCCACCCTCACTCCTTTCCCTCCTCCTCCACCCCTCCTCGCCTCTTCCACCCTCACTTCCCCTTCCCCTCCTCCTCCACCCCCCTCCTCTTCCAACCTCACTCCTTCCCCTCCTCTTCCACCCTCACTCCTCCTTCCCCTCCTCCTCCACCCCCCTCCTCTTCCACCCTCACTCCTCCTTCCCCTTCTCCTCCACCCTCACTCCTTTCCCTCCTCCTCCACCCCTCCTCGCCTCTTCCACCCTCACTCCTCCTTCCCCTCCTCTTCCACCCTTACTCCCCCTTCCCCTCCTTCTCCACACCCCTCCTCTTCCACCCTCACTCCTCTTCCACCCTCACTCCCCCTTCCCCCCCTTCTCCACCCCACCTCCTCCTTCCCCTCCTCCTCCACCCTCACTCCTCTACCACCCTCACTCCCCCTTCCCCTCCTCCTCCACCCTCACTCCTCCTTCCCCTCCACCTCCAACCCCCCTCCTCTTCCACCCTCACTCCCCCTTCCCCTCCTCCTCCACCCACTCCTCTTCCACCCTCACTCCCCCTTCCCCTCCTCCTCCACCCTCCCTCCTCCTTCCCCTCCTCCTCCAACCCCCCTCCTCTTCCACCCTCACTCCTTCACCTCCTCTTCCACCCTCACTCCTTCCTCTCCTCTTCCAACCTCACTCCCCCTTCCCCTCCTCCTACACCCTCATTCCTCCCCCTCCTCCTCCACCCCACCTCCTCCTTCCCCTCCTTCTCCAGCGCCTCGAACAACTCCTAACCCCTTCCCATACCCCCCCCCCCCCCTCCTTCGCCCCTCACCACAACGCGACCCCGTT
>NC_061846.1:3286744-3291744 GCF_019202785.1 Penaeus chinensis
ATGCCATCTGCTCCCACAGTTTGACGCAGGTGTTTTATTGTTAGGATTATTGTTTCTATTTTTACAGGTTGTGGTCTGAAAGTATTTGTTAGTGGCCTTATCCTACCTGCATTTTTCTGAGATCTGGAAGCGTTTGTTTGTTTGTATGTGAGATGTCCATTTTTTGCGAAGAAATCGTTAAATTAATTTGCACTTATACTGGTGTTTAGATGATCTCTCAGATTTTTTTGGTTTGGTACGAGTGTTTTAACTATTTTCCATGTTTTAGCAGAGTCTTTTTTACAATTTGTTAATTTATTTCTAAAATAATTAGCTTTGGCTCCTTGTATAAGTGATTTGACATTTCTCTTTTTTTGTTTGTAGTTTTTCTGGAGTCCCATGTTGTGTCTGTCATTTTTTAGAGCTTTATGAACGCTATTTCTATCTGCTATTGCTGTCTTGATGTCGTTGTTTATCCATGGAGCAGGAGGACGTCTAACAGTTTTAGTAACAAATGGAGCGATGGCATTTATGTTGTCATTAATCACTTCCGTAAAGACATTTACCTGTTTGTATACATGGTCTCCTTGCAAAATTTCTAAAAGAATTGCTTCCTTGGCAACTATTTGTTGGCATAATGAGTGAGGGTCGTAGTTGGTTAATTCTCGGAAACTGTTTTTGACTGGTGGTCGTTTTGATTTCTTTAAATTAAGCGTCACCGTTCGAGATCGGCAACATGGCATGGAATGACGTTTGTATGGAGACTGAGGTCAGCTCTGTTTGTTATTATTACATCAATTAATGATGAAGTGTTTTCTGTGACCCTTGTAGGTTTGTTGACTATTTGTTCTAATTTGTTTTTCCTGATTATCTTAAATCATTTTGCGTTAGGTTTATTCAAATCATCATTTAAATCACACAGGATGAAAAGAGGTTTCTTTTTAAGTATCATTTCTCTAAAAACTTTTTCTATATAATCAAAAGATTCAGAGGAACCATGGGGATGCCTATAGACTGCACCCACAATGAATGACGGAAGCATATTGCATTGTACGTTAACCCAAATATCCTCTACATCTGCACTCCTTGCAGTTGTAGAGGATATTTCATTTGTTTTGAGAGTATCTCGTACATATGTGCAGACTCCACCACGTCCTGCATCGCATCTATAAACATTGAAATTTGGTATTTTGATGAAAGTGCTTGAAATATCTTGGTGAAGCCATGTTTCACTTACACATGATATATCAAGATTTATCTCCATTATAAGCATTTCTATGTCATCAAGATGTCCAAGGAGAGATTGCGCATTAATGTGTTCTATTTTTAGCATATGTGATTTGGCCGTCGGTCTTGCTGACGGCGGTGTCTTGTCAAACCCTCTGATCTCGGTTGTACTTGTTTCTGTTTAAGAACGCTTTGGCATTCCTTGGGAAGGCATCAGAGTCTAAAAAAAGTTCAGGCTTTATTTCTCGGCCTCGCACAGTAACCGTGAAACTAGAGTAGTAATTGTGGCTCATAGTTGTTTTGTGAGCTTTTACACATGATATGTTTTCGAAATTTTCTGAGAGGTCTTCTTCGATATCTTCTTCATTAGTGTCTGGATGGCAGCTAGTGATGTACAGGTATACTGTCTCGGGCCGATCTGCTGCTATTAAGGGCTTTGGTGTTTGTCGTTCCTCTCTTGATTTTCTCCTTTGTTTCTTTGAAACGACTGTGATGAAACCATCATCTTCAGCATCACCTGTTTTCTCCAAGTGGTTGTTAATCACAACCGTCGGCACCACTGGAGTGGGGGTGGAGCTGAGGGTGCAGTGGGAGGGGGGACTCCTGGCACCTGGTGATGAGTTGCATCACTCCACTGGCGATTTGGATTGATTGATTGATTTTGGTTGTTTTTCTTCTTATTTTGTTTTTTTTCTAAAGCTTCGTCTGGGCTTTATTTGTGTGTCTGCTTCGCTTTTCTTGTTGGCTGGTGGGCCGTTCAAGGACTGCTTAGGTGTTCTGCAGGCTGCCGTGGGAATACCCATCGTTTTGGGCGGGGGCGGGGGGGGGGGGGCAGCAGCTATGACCCGCGCTACCGGGGGGCCCGTGTCCTTGGGCGGGGGTCCCATGACCCTGGGAGGAGAGCTCGATATCCTGGGCTAAGGGTCCCCTATCACTCTAGGGAAAAGAGCTCTTGCTGGCTGCACGAGAAAGCACCGGGGATGCCCCTCGGTTGGCCCCCTTCGACCCTGGGGGGGGGGGGGGGGGTAGCCAGATTTCCCTCTGATGTTGCGGGCCCACGAGTGGCCATGGTTTGCTGTGTTGTTTGGCTGAGGCGGAGAGGAGGCGAAAACACGTCCGATCACCACGGCGGCTACACTCAGAAAAACTAGTAGTAGTAGTAATAACAATGATAATTATAAAAATAATAATGATAATAATAATAATTATTATAATAATAATAACAATTATAATAATAATAATTATAATAGAAATAATAATAATGATGATGATAATGATAATAATAATAATAATAATAATAATAATAATAACAATAACAACATTATGATAATAATAATAATAATAATAATAATGATAACAATAATGATAATAACAATAATAATAATGGTAATAAAATAGTAATAGTAGTAGTAAAAGAAAAAAAATGAGAAAAAAACAATGGTAATGTTAACGGTTATAATAATGATATTGATTATATTAATGATGATGATGATGATGTTCATAATAATAATAATAATAATAATAATAATAATAATAATAATAATAATAATAATAATGATAATGATAATGATAATATTAATAACAATAATAATAGTAATAGTAATTCTAACAATAGTAACAATGATAATAATAATAATGATAATGGTGATAATAATAATAATGATAATAATGATAATAATAATAATAATAATAATAATAATAATAATAATAATGATAACAACAACAATAATAATAAAAATAATAATAATAACAACAATAATATATTTTTTTATCAGCATAATAATGAAAACAATAAAAATAATGATAATGATACTAACAATAACAATAATGATAATGACATTAATGATAATAATAACGAAAATGATAATAATTATGATGAAAATAACAATTATAATAACAATGATAATGATATCATTGTTATGCTAATTATCATTATCACCATCACTAATATACAGTAGAATTATAGAGGCATTTGAATTACAATTTTCGTATAACTATCTTTGAGCCCACAAGTATACCGATATTTTTTTTAATGCGACTCGAAAATTATCCAGAATTATTATATCTTCATTTCTCGCTCTTTACAAATATATTGGGAGTTTGTCCTTACGTATTAATTTGAATAATCTAGGGAGACTGTTTGCCGCCTTCGTTAAGCTCGCTAGACTGTTTTACTTGGCTTTTATACGATCAGTTGTAGACTACCATGCACTGCACTTGTTGGAATCAGAAATAAATAGCATGGAGGTAGTGCAAAATGAAGCCATGAGGATTATCCTCGGCGCCCCGAGAACAGCAAGGATAGTGAACATGAGCACAGAACTTAACCTACCATCCATCTCTGATAGAATAATATTTATTTCCACTATATTTGGGGTCAAAGCTCTAAGGGAACCCTTGTATCTTTCAGACTTCCAAAAACAAATGCAGCATAAAATCACGCAAGCATACGTGACTAATCACACACACGCGCGCCCTCTAATACACAAAATTTCCATGAACATTACAAAGCTCAATGTCCCAATTAGTAAAATACCACAGGGTCGATCCATTCCACCATGGAAAAATGGATCGTGCACCTTACGTGTCTACAAAAAAAAAAAAAAAAAAAAAAAAAAAAAAATGTACATAACTGCGTGTTAAAACAAATTGCATTAGCAACGGTAAAGGAACACACACAGTCTATGGGCGATGATGTATACGAGTGTTACGTTGACGGATCCGTACAGTCTGGATACAATGCTGGTTGTGCTTGTACTGTATACAAAAATGGCTTACTACAACATCAAGTTAATATGAGAGTGCAAAATTGGACCAGCACTACACAAACGGAGCTGGCAGGTATACTCCTTGCAACGGAATTCTTAATGTCTCGTGGCTCAGGAGTAGTTTTCTGTGATTCTCAGAGTGCTCTCCTGACACTAAATTCTTTCAAAGCAGGTAGCGATGAGGAAATTGTGAGTTGCTTTAAGCGTAACGTAACTTGTGCAATAGAGCGCAATTTCAACATTCAATTTGTATGGATACCATCTCATGTTGGCATAAGCAAGCACGACCACGTAGACAAATTGGCGAAGGAAGCCTGCAGCAAAGATACTGTGAACATAGATCTTGGGATGCCTCTTGCTAGGGTTGCACATATATTGAAAAGTTCTCATAAGAAAGAACTAGTAGATCTGACGAACACTCTAAGGCCTGAAAGCTGTACCATAAGGCATTACGATCAGTATAGAGATAGCAAGCCCTCCTATGGGTGGCACCGAAGTCGAACCAGACAATGTTACGTGGTTATTGCCGGAATACGTTTAGGTTATTGGCAATTACACGGTGCAAAAAATGCAGATGAATCTAAATGTAGACTGTGTAACGTGTAACTGTATACCTCACCTAACATGAGGTATAAAGAACTATGTGAATATTTCATTTCATCTGATACATTGGAAGATATACTCGTATTATATCCTAAATTTACTATGTAAAACTGCCGTAAACAAAAACACAGTGTTATGTAAACACAGTGGCAAAAGCATATTATTTTTTTATGATGTATGACATATTTCTATATTACCATGTGCAATTACAGTAGTCACAGACTACTGTATTGTGTCAGATGTATGTAAAACTGTCATCATGATTGCCCACGCCTGAACAGATAGGCAGGGTGTTAAATAAACTTACTTAACTTAACTCTCTACAGGGAGATCAAAATGACGCAAGTACTGTGCGTTATGTGTATACAGTACACATTACGATATTATATATATATATATATATATATATATATATATATATGT
>NC_061846.1:3296744-3299244 GCF_019202785.1 Penaeus chinensis
AATATTAATAATAATAATAATGATAACGATGATAATACTAAAGCTAATACTAATAATAATGACGATAATAACAACAATAATGACAATAATAATAATAATAATAATAATAATAATAATAATAATAATTATAATAATAATAATAATAATAGTAATAATGATGATGATGATGATAACAATGATAATGAGAATAATTTAGAAAACATTGATAACAATAATAATGATAACAATAACAGTAATAATAAAAATAGAAGTAATGTAAATAACCATAACATTAGTAATAATAACAATGATAATAGTAAATAATAATTATAATAATAATAATGAAAATGATAATGATAATGATAATGATAATTATAATAACAATAATATTAAAAATAATAATAACACTATAATAATAATAATAATAATAATAATAATAATGGTAATAAGAGAGAGAGAGAGACAGAGAGAGAGAGAGAGAGAGAGAGAGAGAGAGAGAGAGAGAGAGAGAGAGAGAGAGAGAGAGAGAGAGAGAGAGAGAGAGAGAGAGGGGGGGGGAGCTAGCAAGACTATGTACTAGTAAGGATACTGATGTAATATATATATATATTTGGGTAAATTGATTTTTGTCAAAATTCACTGTCCTTGGCAAGCTCATTTTGGGATTTATGAATGAAAAAGAAAAAAAAAAGAAAAAAAAAGTTGACAACTATGTGTTCCTTTTGTATGATGTTTTTTCTTTTCTTTAGTTCATAAAAACACTAGAGTAGAATGCACATAACACATATTCCCACATATAACTATCTGGATAAATAATATAATCTCCATTTCAAATGTTTATTTAAAAAATCTTTTGTTCATCTTATAAAGTCTAATCTATAGTTAGATCACAATATATTAGGGAAATAAATGAAAATTAATTGAAATCAACAATAGTTGTTTTATATCACAGGTCACTATTGACTTAATTATCCCTTTATTACTTAGAAATAATCCTTTTCGCTGCAATTAATTGACATCAATGTTAAACAATCAGAGAATACAGTACTTTAAATTCCTGATAATTAATTTTTAAAAAAAAAATGTAACCAAGCAGATCATACCTAATATCATTCCAAATTATATGAACGTATTAAAAAAAAATAATTTCAAAAGTTTTTTGAATAGATATGAGCAAAAGGTGAAGAAACATATGTTTTAATTCAGACATAAATAACAAACACAATGACAACAGCCAGAACAAAAAAAACAAAAACAACCTAAGGAATAAAAGAAAACATATTACTATTGTTTCAAGCTATAAGCTGTTCCTGATAAACAAAACTGTTTTATTCTGTTTATGTTTTATTCCATAAGGTTGATGGGGATCACTGATATGTTGACTGAAAAACTATTCTTCTTGTAAAATTGAACTGGATTGCTTGTGTTTGGGCTGATGCACAAAGTGTGCTGTCTTGAGGTCATATTCTGTACACCAATAATGAAAATAAAAATCATGTATTCCACTGAAACCTAGAATACCTGCTCATTCCTTTGAAAGACTTTATATATATAAATCTTATTTTCCTACTATTTTTCTGACTAGTCTCCTGCAGGGATAACAAGTCTCATGTTTCAAAACTATATTGGCCTAAAGAATCATGGCTTGAACTCATCCCGTGTTCTCTAGATCTTCTGCGTTGACAATGAGCACCAGAGCTGACTGCCTCTCCTCATCCTCATCCTCAGCTGGGAGAAGGTCAACCTTGCCAACGGGACTGTCCAGATGTTTTGTGACCTGGCCAAGGCACTTCGCTTGAAGGTCTGGTTCTCTGGCTTCATGTTCTTCCTCCTCCTCATCCTCCTCTTCTTCATCTTCTTCACCTTCTTGAGTTGTGATCACAAAGGTTTCTCCCTCTTCACCATCGCTCCCTTGGCTCATGAGGGAGTACACATTGCTTGAGATCTTATTGATGGTGACCTCAGGCTCATTTGCCCCTCCTATGACCTGCCCAACAGGCCGGAGGAGAAGGTTCGGGTCTAGAACATTGTCTGTGAACTGGATAACCTGCCCATCATCATCAACAATATATCCTTCTGGAAGCACAAAGTTTGAGGCATTTGGCACTGTGTCATCCACAGGTTCATTGGAGGCAATGACCTGGATGGATTCAGGCAACGGCTTTCCTCCAACCTTCTTCTGTGATGAGATGTTTCCATTTACAGTAGATCCTATGGTGATTTTCACATCCAAACCATCCAGTCTGCCAACCATTTCACTTAAATCTCTTACCTGTACAATGTCATTTGAGCTTTGGATATCACTCATGCATTTATCACTGCTCTTTCCAACTCCCAAAGGTGGGTCAGCATCTGCCCCTCCTTTAGACTCTGGGATATTTGAGATTTTCATCTCCTCAACGGGGACCTTTACAGTGAGAATGTTGGTTCCCGTGCCATTGGCAGAACCCTTGATGATCTTATCAGCTTGCAAGTCCCGCGTCCACTCGCCTTCCTCCTCACCCTCCTCACTGTCCCCCAA